>NC_092066.1:557500-575000 GCF_039877785.1 Chaetodon trifascialis | reverse complement strand
TGACGCCACGTGGACATGCAGGAACGTTTGTGGGTTCAGGTCAGTTCTTACCAGGATCTCGGTGCTGACGGACTCGTCCTCGTCCAGGATCTCCTGACTCTCCTCGCTGTCCACCTCTTCAGCACTCACTGCCTGCATCATCATCATCGTCATCATCATCAGCCCCAGGAGCAGAGGGAGCAGCAGCAGCCCTCCTGGCCCCCTCGGAGAGCCCCTTCCCTGGGACACCCTGGCCAGCATGCTGGGTGGGTGCATTGGAGGTGGAACCAGAGGATGAAGGCGTTCAGGTCTGTGTCATTATGGACTCAAGACGTTCCCATGATGCACTTCTGTGAGCGTGCTCCTCTCTGACCAGCCTCTTTAGACTTGATGAAGGTGTTTTTCTTCCTCGTCTCCTGCTGAAGGTCACGTGATGGAACTTTAACGCTCTCAGCTTCTCCTCAGCTGCTGTCCGTCTGCGAGGTTTCAAACACTGAGTCTCTGTGAGGAGACTTTCTGTCTGTGGGTGATGTGCTCTCCTCCTCCTCCTCCTCCTCCTCCTCCTCCTCCTGTCTTTCAGCAGAGTCCTTCCTCCTCCGTCGTTCAGAGGACTGACGGAGTTTTTCTTCTCTGATCCTCTTCGGTTTGGACGTCTGCTCTGCTCAGTCTGTTATTTATTCCCTCCTCGTGACTCCTCCTCCTCTTCCTCAGCTCCTCCTCCTCCTCCTGCTCCCTCTCCTTCAGTCTTTCTGTCTTTCTTCTCTCTATCTGTCTCTGGATCTGAAGCTGTCACTTCATCTGTCTGCAGTCTTTTTCTTAATGTCTCCTGAGCGTCCATCTGTCTCAGTTTTATCTCCTCTGCCATCGTTTGTCTTTCTTTTCCTCCAGACTTTGTTTTTCTCCTCCTCCTCCCCTCCTCCTCCTCCTCCTCCCCTCCTCCTCCCCTCCTCCTCCTCCTCCTCCTCCTCCTCCTCCTCCCCTCCTCCTCCCCTCCTCCTCCTCCTCCTCCATGTACATGTTAGTTTCCCTCTCCTCCCTCTGCTCTCCAGGGTCCTAATGCTGACAAAGCTCTGATGTGTGTGTATATAAATGGATGGTGTTTTTTTTTTACTGTATGTCAGTGTACCTCCACACACACACACACACACACACACACACACACACACACACACACACACACACACACACACACACAGTCCCAGTTTGATATTAATATGATATATTAATATATGTAGTAGTAAGTACTAGTTAGTACTAGTAGTATTATTAGCATAAGTAGCTGTAGCACTGCTGGAGCTGGTGGAAAGAGCAGTAGTGACTGTAGAAGTACTGCAGTGGAAGTAGTTTTAGTTGTAGTTGTAGTAGTTAAAGCAGTACCTGCAGTCGTATGTCCATTGTTGTACTAATAAGACGAAATATGTCTTCATAAAGAGTGAATTAACACACCCCTCACCCACACACACACACACACACACACACACACACACACACACACACACACACACACCCTCGCTGTCAGATAAGGGGGGTGTGGTCTTCGGTCTGACAGGATGATGAAAGTTAGTTTGGATGTTGGCGTCTGTGAGATCAAACAGCGTCGACCGTTTCCTCTGAATCTGACTCAAGCTGATAGACACACACACACACACACCCCTCTCACACACATACACACACCCCTCACACACACATACACACTCACACACACACACACACCCCTCTCACACACATACACACACCCCTCACACACACACACACACACACACACACACACACTGAAGTCTTCACCCTGAAATATAAAGATTGACATTGTGGGGACCTGTCCCCATAAGGAGGGTGAGTCCTCACAATGATGAAGAATACATGGCGCACACGCACACACACACACACACACACACACACACACACACACACACACACACACACTCTGATGGAGCTGTTCCTGAATCGTAGCACCGTATGTGTTAAATCTGTAATTCTTCATGAATGAACTCGTCATTCAGCTCATTTCTCCTCTTTTCCTGCACATGAATTCTTATTTTTCACGTCATTTCTTGGAGTTTAATATGCACAATTCAGTCAAACTAATTAACACGCTGTAAAGAAGACGTTCTTGCCTCGGTGGCGCCCCCTGCAGTTAAAATCTGCTGTCGACTGGTTTGAACTGGTTTCATTTCTGCCCTTAAACTGATCGAGCCGTTCATTTTCCTGCTGCTGTTAAACTGGTGTACTGACCAGAGATGTTCTGGTGTACTGGTCTACAGAGAACCATCAAAACACACACACACACACACACACACACACACACACACACACAGGTCACAGGTGTGGTTGTACTGCCCCCTTCAGGACTAATGAGGCAGTTTTTATTCAGAGGATCGACTGGAGAAGTAATCGGGAAAATACGATTAAAATAATGACAACGAACAGAAAGTGATCATGAAACTGAAATAACCTTTAAATAAAACACACGCGCACACACACACACACACACACACACACACACACACACACACGCTCATGTGAGATTGAGGTTGTTGAGGCTGCGGGTGTGACAGTTGAAGCAGCTCTAAGTCCTGCTAAGAGGATCTGCCTGTACACACACACACACACACACACACACACACACACACACACACAGTGTAAGCTGAGCTTTGCGTGCTGACGATCAGTCAGTGGTTGTTCTGATGTCGATGTGTTGCACAGAGGGATGATGGGAGCTGACGGCGAGTCTGTGGGGACGAACCCTGAAAACACGACTGACCTCTGAACGACACGGTAAACACACGCCTTCAGTGACCGTGTGTGTGTGTGTGTGTGTGTGTGTGTGTGTGTGTGTGTGTGTGTGTGTGTGTGTGTGTGAGTTAGCAGTGAGCAAGGTTTCATCTGTACACCAACAGTGTGTTTTTGTGCCTTTTGTGTGTGTGTGTGTGTGTGTGTGTGTGTGTGTGTGTGTGTGTGTGTGTGTGTGTGTGTGTGTGTCAGGTGTCATGGACGCCGTGGATCCGTCTCCTCTGCGGCATTTTGTTGTGGCAAAGCGTTCAATCACCTCCATCTTTGATCAACTGCTGGACTTTGTGAAGGATGGCTCCACCTTTGTGGAAGGTCCCACACACACACACACACACACACACACACACACACACACACACTGGTGTAGCTCAGGTGTGTCGGTGGTTTCTCAGCTGCAGTGTGAACTCGTGTGTGAACTAGTTTGAACTGGCTCTGCTTCATGAGTCGTTTCCTTTAACTGGTCGAGTCGTTAAACTGGTGTACTGGTGATGCACTGGTGTACTGGTGATGCACTGGTGTGCTGGTCTTACTCCACGCTGTGGTGATGTCATGTCCTCCACCTTCACCGTCATCGGGCTCGGTACCTTCTCACGTTCAGCTCACGGCGGATCAACGCCGCTGAACGTGTCACAGGACAGAGACGAGGATGAGTCAAGTCTCAGCCTGAGGACGGACGCTGTCCTCTGATGGTCCAGCAGCAGATTCTTCTGACTGTGGCTGGTTTGTCTTTCAGCGTCCTGTGATGTCCTGAGGTGTCCTTCAGGAGCTCAGCTGTCTCAGAGAGACCTGGAGCTCTCCACCCGCTCCTCCTCGGCTCCTCTGGTGGAGGTGCCGCTGTGCGTCTTCACCTCCTGTTTCCTAAAATCCTCCAGCTCGTTGGTCTTGTTGATGTTGAGACTGTTGACGTCCTCCTCATGTGACGTCTCCCGCTGTTTGAAGTCCAGCCCGTGATGGTGGTGTCGTCCTCCACCCTCGCGGCAGAGTTCTCGAGTTTTCAGTCGTGGGTGTCCAGCATGACCAGGAGGGGGCTGAGCTCACGGGGCCGGGGGGGCTCCTGTGTTCAGTACTGGACTGCAGGAGGCGAGACCAGCAGTCAGAGGACGTTCAGAACAGCTGAGCCACAGTCCACCACGATGGACACCTGAAGAAGACACAAATCTAAAGTTTGATCAAATTAAGACAGTCATGGTGTGAAGTAACTTTACTACACGTCCACTGGAATCGTAGCAACTCAGGAAAGATGTCGTCGTACGAGGGTCGGTCCTTTAACCGGCCCTTTGTGGGGTCGCGGACCTCGCGTTGGGAACCACTGCAGTGAGACGCTGTCACCGTCTCCAACACACAACCAAGACTTTCCTCTTTCATGGCTCAATACAGTCCTGACTGTGAAGTGACGGTAGCTGCTGTTTGTGGCCAAAGAGCTGTAAACATGTTTGTTTGTTTGTTTGTTTGTGATGTCAGAGGCGTGGCGGGGAGACGACCTGGGCCAGGTGGCCGTGGAGGAGCAGAGTCTGGAGATGCAGAGCTGTGCCACCAAACTGTCCACCATCCGAGAGGTTCTGCTCAGGAGACACATGAAGGTGGCCTTCTTCGGCAGGTACGACCCACAAACCCTGAGCGACTCACACGCATCATCGTCTTCCTCGCTGGACGCTCAGCTGCGTGCGTGGTCACGTGACAACACGTGGTTGTTTAACTTCCACTCGCACAAATCAGTGTCACAGAGTTACTGATCAACCTTATCCAAGTGATCGATACGAGGAGCTGTGCTCATGGTGACGTCTGATGGGCTTTCAGACCAGATGTCTCACCGTGACGCTCTTAACCAAATATACTCCCAATGAGTTCATTATTCAGTTGACTAAAAGTGTGAAGTGTGAGGTGCTCTTTTCCTTTATTCCTCGTGAAAGATGAGGAGTTCAAGGTCTGACTGTAAAAGAAGAGACGTCTGCTGTCGGCTTTGATTCCAGCAGCAGTGGAAAGTGAAGCGGAGATACGAGGTTTGTCCTCTCAGAGCAAACTCACTCAGAGGAAATGATCTCTGATCCACAAACAGTTTCCTGCTTCACTCGTTATGAACTGACCAACGATGCCGGAGACGTTTCTCACTGTGATAAAGTGTGACTTTCTGTGGAAACTGATGATGTCATGACTGATGGATGATGTAATGACTGATGCATGATGTCATGACTGATGCATGATGTAATGACTGATGCATGATGTCATGACTGATGCATGATGTAATGACTGATGGATGATGTCATGACTGATGGATGATGTAATGACTGATGGATGATGAAATGACTGATGGATGATGTCATGACTGATGGATGATGAAATGACTGATGGATGATGTCATGACTGATGGATGATGAAATGACTGATGGATGATGTAATGACTGATGGATGATGTCATGACTGATGGATGATGTCATGACTGATGGATGATGTAATGACTGACTTGCAGAAAATGAGACTAACTCATGAACATGTTTTTCTTTTTTCAGGATTTTTAATGGTTTCAGCGTTTCAGTTTGTGTTCATTCGTTGTGGACGTGGAATCGTCTCATTTGTCGTTTTGTTTCAAAGCTCCTTTTTAAAGGTTCCCTTTGTTTTCATGAGGTGTCCCCCTTTGTTTGCGTCATCATATCTGCAGGGCAGACCTTTAAGAGTCCAGGACCAGGTCTGGACCAGCACCAGTTCAAGAACTTGGCTGAACATGTTTCACAGTCGCCCTCACATCAATAAAACTTAAAAAGTGAAATATATCTGAAACTATGAAAGACATGAAGTCAACAAGCGTCAGGACACAAAATGATCTCACCTCAGGTCTCACTCGTGGCTCTTCTAGAGCTTTCAGTAGTATCACATGATCTTCCTCAGCAGAGAGGCTTCTGCTCCGTCGACATGTTACATGTTTATTTATGTCGTTCATATTATTAAAGATGTGATGTCTGTCTGATCCAGGACCAGCAACGGGAAGAGCACCGTGATCAACGCCATGCTGAGAGACCGAGTGCTGCCCACCGGCATCGGTCACACCACCAACTGTTTCCTGAGGGTGGAAGGAACCGACGAAGGCGAGGCTTACCTCACCGCCGAGGCGTCCAATGAGAGGAAGAGCGTCAGCGTACGACAAACAGAGAGGCTTTAAAGGAACAGGCCGACATTTTGGAAAGTCCACGATCAGATGAAACTGATCTGAGGGTTTTAAAATGTCAGACTGTTTCCTTCAGAGTGATTATTATTGTGTCTCAGTGATAACTCCACCTTCCTCCTCCTCCTCTTCCTCCTCCTCCTCAGACGGTGAACCAGCTGGCCCACGCCCTCCACATGGATCCAACTCTGGACTCAGGCAGTCTGGTCAAAGTGTTCTGGCCCAAAAGTCGCTGCGCTCTGCTGAGAGACGACCTGGTGCTCATGGACAGGTGACACACCGTTCACCTGTGCAGGTGTTTCCGCTCTCGGTCCATGAACGTCTCATCATGCTTCCTGTCCAGATTACCCATCAGTGTTTATTGATCCTCTTCTTTGGTGGCACCTGCTGGTTTCCCGTCCGTCCGTCCGTCCGTCCGTCCGTCCGTCCGTCCGTCCGTCCGTCCGTCCATTCGCTCGTTCGTTCGTTCATTCGTTCACAACTCACCTTGGCTTCTTTGTGATTGGAGGAGATCTGTCAGCCAATCAGAATCCATCCAGAAGCACAAAGACAAACGCTGCTGGATGTCCGAACCTGCATCTGTACATTTAACTAAAAACATGAAAGTCAAGTCCAGCAGTAAGATTTTCACTCATCAACTAACAATCATCTCTGACCTGTGACCTCTGACCTCTGACCCAGCCCCGGCACTGATGTCACCCTGGAGTTGGACAGCTGGATCGATAAGTTCTGTCTGGACGCCGACGTCTTCGTCCTGGTGGGAAACGCAGAGTCGACGCTGATGAACACTGTGAGGGAACGTATTGATCGTTGAGATCAGAGGAGCTTTGTGTGTTTCTGTATTTATTGATGATTAATATTTCATATCGATGACCTCGACGTTTCAATAGCTTTGTTTTTCTTCCTGCAGGAGAAACTTTTCTTCCACAAAGTCAGCGAGAGAATCTCAAAACCGAATATCTTCATCCTCCACAACAGATGGGACGCTTCAGTGAGCGAGCCTGAATACATCGAGGAGGTGTGTGTGTGTGTGTGTGTGTGTGTGTGTGTGTGTGTGTGTGTGTGTGTGTGTGTGTGTGTGTGTGTTAGACGTCAGTCTAACTCCAGTTTAAACTGGACTAACCTCAGCTGTCCTCTGCTGATTAACTGTATTGATCCTGCTCCCTTGTAAGCAGAATTATGGGATGTCTGACAGAAAACAGAAACTCTGGACAATAAGGAGACGATCATGTCTCTTTCCCGTCCTCTGTCATGAAGGACACACTCGTCTTCCTGCGCTCCTCCTTCACTGAAGTCGTCATCAGACTCCTCTCAGAAATCTGTTGGTGATTGATCGCTGCAGCCGATCGACTGATCTGGACCAGTTAGAAACAAGAATCTGTGTTGACGGTTATGATTGGTTCTCTCTTTATTGATTAGAATTATTTTAAAAATCTTTGATAAAACATTTCTACAACTTTAAAGACTTTCTATTCATAATCTGGATTATTAAATCGTGAATTTACAAACAGATTATCAACCAATGCTTCATGTGTATAAAGAGCCTCTGACTGGCTGCTGCTCATTGGTTGGTTCGGGTTAGAAAACAACGTCGTGGTTCGAGCCAATCAGAGGCTCAGACCCTGACGAACCGTTTCCCGGTCTCTTACATCAGACTAATACACGAGGAAAGGATGCAGGTGAAGGAAACATGGATGTGGTAACGGGAACTGGATGAACCCTCTGTGTCCTTCTGCTGCCCAGGTGAGGAAGCAGCACCTGGACCGCTGCGTGAGTTTCCTGGCCGAGGAGCTGAAGGTGGTCGGCCTGGACGAGGCTCCGGGGAGGATCTTCTTTGTCGCGGCCAAAGAGGTTCTGAGCTCCAGGATGCAGCGAGCGCAGGGCATGCCTGAGACAGGTGAGCCAGGTGAGGGACAGCAGGAGGAGGAGCCTCCCTTCATGTCTCAGAGGAGGCGACTGACAGCTTCCCTGACCCCTCTCCTAATGCTGACCCTGACCCCTGACCCCTCACCCCTCTCCTAATGCTGATCCTGACCCCTGACCCCTCTCCTAATGCTGACCCTGACCCCATGACGCTGACCCTGACCCCATAACACTGACCCTGACCCCTGACCCCTCTCCTAATGCTGACCCTGACCCTGCCATGAGTGTGAGGAGCTGGTCAGCACTTCTTCACAAAATGTGTTTCCATCTTCGTTGAGTGCATTAAGTCTTTCTGTGAAAAGGGCAAAAATCACCTCAAACCAGCGGAAGAACCTTTCTGTTTGCATGAAGAGTTAAACGCGTCACTGTCTGATGAACAACAACGGATCCAGATTCTGGTGTGAGGACCTGGTTTCAGTCGCTGACTCTGGACTCTGGTCTGTTCTGTCTTTGCTGACGATCCTACAGACTCTGACATGCTTCCTCCTGCAGGTGGCGCTCTGGCTGAAGGTTTCCACGACAGACTGAGAGAGTTCCAGACGTTCGAGAGGACGTTCGAGGTACAGAAAGGTCACATTTCAGCGTGGACAGAAACTGTTAAGCCTGACCAAAGATAACTGCAGGATGACCTTTGACCCCGCAGGAGTTCATCTCTCAGTCCGCCGTGAAGGCGAAGTTTGAGCAGCACACAGTGAGAGCGTGGCAGATCACCGAGGCCATCAAAGCTGTGATGGACGCCATCAACATCGCCTCTGCAGACAGGAAGTCAGGAAAACTAACGAATCAGCTCATTTCCACAGGTGGCTTCCTCGAGTCTCTGAGTGTCTGACTTTCACCTCTGACAGGATCTTGTGCCTGGAGGAGCGGGAGGATCAGAGGGACCGGCTGGACTTTGTTCGAGGGCAGATTAACCGTCTGACCGACAACGTCAAAGAGAGGATCAGGACTCTGAGTGATGATGTCGCTGCCAAGGTGAACAAGGTTCACACACATCAGCTGATTGTGCAGTCTTTACATCATCATGTATCAGCCTGACCACCAGAGAAATATCAAAGATGTGTTTGAGCAGAGTCTCCATTACACCGTTTGTCCACCGGGGGGCGCTGACAGGTTTACTCTGTAAATGGGCTGAAGTCTGTCACAGTTCTTTATAACCCGAGTGAAGACCTCACAGAGAGCGTCTGTAGGCGGGCGGGCGTGCGTCACAGCAGCTTCGTGTTGTCGTCGTCAGGTTGCGGCGGCTCTGTCGGATCAGATCCGGTCACTTCCTGTTCTGGTGGACGAGTTCAGAGCGGATTTCAACCCGACACAAGAAACTCTGCAGCTCTACAAAACTGTGAGTACTGCAGTAAAACTACTCTGATGCAAGTACTCAACCTCTGCTGACTACAAGGAACAAAGTTTAGTTCAGTCCAGCACATGCTTAGCTTAGCTTAGCTTAGCTTAGCTTAGCTTAGCACAAAGCCTAGCTTAGCACAAAGACTGGCTAGCTTAACTCCATCTACATCTGTCTGATCCACCTGAAACATCAAATGTTGGACTGTTCTTTTGAAGTCTCCTTCACGCTGTAACCTCTCTGCACCTGAACACACCTGACTACACCTCACACAACATACACACACACACGCACACACACACACACACACGCACTCTTAACCAAAATGTTCCTTTAGAGGAACTGATAACACATTAAGCCGCTTTACTTCCAATCCAGTTTACATCACAAACACTGAGTGTGTGTGTGTGTGTGTGTGTGTGTGTGTGTGTGTGTGTGTGTGTGTGTGTGTGCGTGCGTGCGGGCGGAGTATTTTTGCCCTCAGTGCTGCCTCTCAGACAGGCTGTCCTCACTCTGATTGGTGGATCTTGTTAGCTGTACAGAGCCTGAGAGGAGGACACGCGCTTTGACAGCGCGGTGTGTCAAAGTTTGATTGACAGCATTCAGTGAGGTCAAAGGTTAACTCGTTAATATTTCAACTCACTGAGTTTGTTAGTTTTAGGCCATGAATAGTCGTTTCTACTCCACGCTGAAGCTGATGAAGCCGTGTGATGGTACGTGATGATGATGAAGGTGATGACGAGGAGCTGTGGCTGTGGTATGACGGTACGTGATGATGATGATGATGATGAAGGTGATGATGAGGAGCTGTGGCTGTGGTATGACGGTACGTGATTATGATGAAGGTGATGATGAGGAGCTGTGGCTGTGGTATGACGGTACGTGATGATGATGATGATGAAGGTGATGATGAGGAGCTGTGGCTGTGGTATGACGGTACGTGATGATGATGAAGGTGATGATGAGGAGCTGTGGCTGTGGTATGACGGTACGTGATGATGATGATGATGAAGGTGATGATGAGGAGCTGTGGCTGTGGTATGACGGTACGTGATGATGAAGGTGATGATGAGGAGCTGTGGCTGTGGTATGACGGTACGTGATGATGAAGGTGATGATGAGGAGCTGTGGCTGTGGTATGACGGTACGTGATGATGATGATGATGAAGGTGATGATGAGGAGCTGTGGCTGTGTTCTCTCCTCAGAAGCTGCTGCAGCATGTGGACGAGCGGCTGGTCGGCTGTTTGGCTCATCGCTGCTCCGTCAGCGTCCTCAGAGACATCAGAGACGCTCAGAGACACATGATCGGTACGAGGTCTCACTTTGTTCACGTGTTTCATCACAAGCAGGCGGCGTGATGCTCGATTGTCTCCTCTGTCCTCAGACAGCGTCCGTCCCCTGCTGTCTCTGTCTGTCCAGGAGCAGCTCTCCGCTCCCTCTGCCTCCTTCGAGTTGACCTATGACCTCGGCCTCATCGACCTCTGCGCAGATTTCCGTGAAAACATCGAGTTCCAGTTTTCTCTGGGCTGGACTGCCCTCGTCTCCCGGTTCATCGGAGCCGCCAACGCCAAGCGAGCGCTGAGCGGCGGCGACCCGCGGCGGCAGGTGTTCACGTCAAGGCTCCTTTTAAATGTGCTCGTGTGTTTTTCTGGTCTGTAAACACGACGAGTGCAACCACAGAAACATCCCTCCGCTTCTCTCTCTGCAGGAGACCTCCACCTTTAAGGATGAGCTGGTGGTTTCCATAGCAACAGGTCTGGTCTCCGTCACCTCCCGGGCGTCCATGACGGTGCTGGTGATTGGTGGAGTGGTACGTCCTGTCGTCATTGAGTCCTCAGCGGTCGTTAATAATCCTGACTGAAGGTCCTCTAAGGTGCAGCTCACGTTCTTGTTCACAGAGGAACTCCACCCACGTCAGTCACAGAATCACTGACCAATCAAACATGTTGAAAGTTTGTTTGCATTGTTTCCATCCGTTCACCCGCTGCAGTCTTCTTCTTCTCTGCATTACCTCCGCCTGTGGATCAGTGGCTCAGGTGACCCCATGTGTGATGAGAGGAAACGGTGCAGTACAGTTCAGCTGTGACAGAGAGGAAGACCTGCAGGCAGCTCCGTCTGACTGGTTAGAGCCTGTAAACTGGTGTCTCAGGTGTGTCTGTGTGCTGCAGGTGTGGCGTTCGGTGGGCTGGCGTCTCATCGCGCTCTCCGTCTCTCTGTACGGCCTACTCTACCTGTACGAGAAGCTCACCTGGACCAACGCCAGCAGAGAGCGTGCACTGAAGCAGCAGTTCGTGGAGCACGCCACCCACCGCCTGAGGGCCGTCATCCCCGTCTGCAGCTCTGCCTGTAGCCAGCAGGTGTACAAGTAAGATCCCGCCCCCCTCCTCCACTCACAGTCCCTGAGCGAACACCTGACTGACTCTTAAACTCACCTGGTGTGTTTGTGTTTGAGGGAGCTGTCGTCCACGTTCAGCCGTCTGACTCAGCGAGTGGACCTGAGTGAAGCCGAGCTGGAGGGAAGCATCCGACAGCTGAGCTTCAGGATCCAGAGACTGGAGAACATCCAGAGGAGGTCCAAGGCCTTCAGGTCAGAGGTCACAGGCACTGATGGGTGTCAGTCAGAGCTGACGGGTTTGAGTCACTGAGATACAAATCTCACTTCTGTCCACTGACAGCAGAAACCAGACCTCCATCAGGGAGGAGATGGATCTCCTCTAAGAATCAGACCTGTTCACACTGAGCTGGTTTAGGCTAGTTCACCACGACCAAAACAGAGCGTAGTGTAATCCGTCCTGCAGAGAAAGACCTGGTTCCAGAGTAGTCTGGTGGATCAGTTACCTTCAGAGGGCAGAACGCTGCACGCTGACAGTCTGTGCTGCTGCAGTACGAACACCAGCCGGCTTCACTGAACTGTACCTTCCTGTGCTGTACCTTTACCTTTCTACCTTTCTTTACTTTGTACCTTTACCTTTCTACCTTTCTTTACTTTGTACCTTTACCTTTCTACCTTCCTGTACTGTACCTTTACCTTTCTACCTTTCTTTACTTTGTACCTTTACCTTTCTACCTTCCTGTACTGTACCTTTACCTTTCTACCTTTCTTTACTTTGTACCTTTACCTTTCTACCTTCCTGTACTGTACCTTTACCTTTCTACCTTTCTTTACTTTGTACCTTTACCTTTCTACCTTCCTGTACTGTACCTTTACCTTTCTACCTTTCTTTACTTTGTACCTTTACCTTTCTACCTTCCTGTGCTGTACCTTTACCTTTCTACCTTTCTTTACTTTGTACCTTTACCTTTCTACCTTCCTGTGCTGTACCTTTACCTTTCTACCTTTCTTTACTTT
Source organism: Chaetodon trifascialis (assembly GCF_039877785.1). NCBI lineage: Eukaryota > Metazoa > Chordata > Actinopteri > Chaetodontiformes > Chaetodontidae > Chaetodon > Chaetodon trifascialis. The sequence continues at coordinate 562,465 of NC_092066.1, read as the reverse complement.
GTACCTTTACCTTTCTACCTTCCTGTGCTGTACCTTTACCTTTCTACCTTCCTGTGCTGTACCTTTACCTTTCTGCCTTCCTGTGCTGTACCTTTACCTTTCTACCTTCCTGTGCTGTACCTTTACCTTTCTGCCTTCCTGTGCTGTACCTTTACCTTTCTACCTTCCTGTGTTTCTTCTTCTCCTCTGGATGCAGATGAAGTTTTCTTGGTGTTTCAGGAACAGAGCCACAGAGTTGGAGACTCAGCTGGAGGCCTTCTCTGTTCAGTACCTGCAGGGAAACTGAACAAAGACCAGACTGTGGATTGGTGGTGAGCAGCGCCCCCCGCTGGTCTGCTCGGCTCATGGACATTTAAAGTGGAGCGATGACAACAGGACACATGGTCGTTTTAGCAGCGTTTAGTGCTGATGGACAGGATTCAGGAGCTGAACCATAATGATGATTCTCACATTTTAGCTGTTAATAACAATCATCAGTGATCAATAAATAACCTTAAAAACTGTCAAACATCAAAGCACAAACTTGTTTTAGCATCGGTTCAATGTTTTCAGCTGGATCACCGTCTTCATCAGCAGCTGAGAGTCTCTCAGAATCTTACAATCCGTTCATGATGAAGAATCTATTGATGATTAAAACATGGCTGACAGGTGAACACCTGCCTCCACAGTCCACCTCTGACTCATTTCAGAGTATTTTCTGTCTCCAGATTTGAATCTTGAGATGCAGCTGCAGCATTTTCTAACTAACTGTGATGAGATGCCAGACAGGTGAGCAGGTAGACAGACAGGTGAGCAGGCAGATGGATGGATAGATTTCCTCCTCAGAAATGGATCTTTGCAGAAAAGAGACCTGACGTTTGATCTGATCTTGAATCAGATTACCGAAGAAGACAGCAGCACCCTCCAGTGGCTGAAACCCGTCGCTGCATTTTTGAAATTCAGTTGATTTGAACTAAATCTCAGATTTAACTTTGTTACTTTGTTACAAAACACAAGCAAAATGTTACCGTGTTTATTATTATTATTATTATTATTATTATTATTATTATTATTATTATTATTATTATTGTTATTATTATTACTTACATTTGTCACAATTTTGTGAAGTAAGTTTCAGAACAAGAGCTTGACAAATGAAACACAGAGTTCTTCAGCTTCTGTATCAGCTGTTTATTTCTAAACTATCAGCAGTTTACATGTGATTATTGTCTGTACAGTCGTTTCATTTGAATTCATCAGAAGCTGCAGAGGGAAGATTCACACAGCTTATTCATCAACCAATCACATCGCTTGAAGGAAAACCTGAACAAGACTGTTATTATTATTTATGTTATTATCTATTTTAGCTATTTCCGTAGATGATGTGAAAACTTTAAGATCTGAGATCACATAAAGAACTTAAAGATTCAGAGGTTCGTTTAAAATCTGCCTGATCGGAGAAATGAAGCGGACGTCAGATTTCCTTCAGATCATCATTTTCGACATGTTTGTCTCAGACGACGTTTCCTCTGAGCTGAAAACTCATGAAGGTTTGTGAATCTTCCCTTCAGCAGCAGCAGCATGTGAAGACTTAAACAGACTGAGAGCTCGTCGTGCGGCAGCTTCAGAAAACACGCTCGGCTCTGATCCAGCAGGTGTTTCCCTCACCTGAACACCTGAGAGCACTGAGCTCACCTGCTGGGTTTAAACTCGTCTCAGACTCAAACTGCCTCCCCTGCAGGACCGGTGCCGTGCAACACAAACGACGTCAGCATTATTTAGGAGTTTGAGGGGATTCATGCTAAATGCTAAGTGCTAACAGCTGCAGTAATAAAGGAATCACAGAACGAGGCTGTTTGAACTGTTTCTGCAGCACGTCGAGCTCTCAGTGAACTGCTGATTTTCAAACAAACTTTGGTTAGAAAACACACCTGTACTGTTTGTTACAAATGCTGAATAAATATTGATTAACTGGACTGAGGGATTGATTACGTGTTTAGCTGTTTGGATATTAAGGTTAAAATGTGATCTGCTGTATAAATAGATTTCACTCCACTAAATCTGTGTTTTGTGCAGAGAAACTGCTGCAGGTGTGAATTGTTGTTGGATCAACCTGAAGCCAGAAGATTCACCTGAGAGCCAAAGACAGGAAGGAAGTGAGACAAAGGACCGTCAAAATAAGACAAGGAAGTGAAACTCGACAAACAGTGGAGTCGATAGAAAGAGCAGCTGACAGATTCGGACACGTTCAGTTTGTCAAACACCTGAGAGCAACAACAGGTGAGCTCTGACCGTTTTCTGTTCCCGAAACGACACGCAGACACTTTCAGTCTGGTCACATGATCATCAGCAGCGACCAAATATGGCTTTTAACGTTTGGAGGGAACGAAGAGACAGAAGAAGATGAAGAAGGTCATTTCTGTCAGATCGGAGTACTCAGTTTCTAGTACTTCACTGCAGTTTATAGTACTTCAGAATTCACTGTCCTTCAAGTAGTTTACTGTAGTTTATAGTATTTCATTGTACTTCACTGTACTTTAGAGTACTTTACTGTATTTCATTGTACTTGAGAGTACGTGACTACTTCGGAATATAATAATGTACTTCACTGTACTTCATGTGCAGGTGACAAACTGCAGGTTTTTATCTCGCCAGAATCTGAAGAGTCAGTTTTTATTTCTACAGTCAGAGCAGCGAGAACTCTGCATCTTCCTCCTCCTCCTCTTCCTCCTCCTCACTGTCCTCCCTGAGCTCGTTTCTCATCCAGAACCAAAACTTATATTCTCGAAGTATCAGCTGTTGTTAACGCTCACATGCTGTAAAGGTTTAAAGCGGTCATGTCATGTGATGTCATACTGAGGTTCAAAGTTCATTCAGCGGATCAATGATCTCAGCATATTTTATCGATCTGTTCTAACACTAAACTATGTTTTGAAGTTACTGATTGATCAGTGATGCTGATCCTTTGAATCAAACATGGTGTCAACAGGTGAAGTGTGTCAGATGTTGATCAGCGATCAATCAGCGATCAGCTTCTCGTTTCTCAGAACACAAAGACGTTTCAGATGCAGGACGGTTTCTGTTTTCTCTGCAGGTCAGACTGAAGGAGGCTGAACAGCTGCTGAGCGTCAGCAGAGTGAAGAGAAGCAGCAGTTTGAGCAGAAAACAGTGGAATCATCTGAGGAGGATTTCGGTCAAAGCGTCACGTTCAGCCTAACGTCTGTTGTCCACAGTCGGCTCCATCTGAACGACAGCAACAACAGTTCACCGACTGCGCCGTCACCTGCACCTTTCACAGTAAAGGCCTACCAGGAAGGAGTTTCCAAGGCTTTTAGTGTGAAACACTGATGCAGGAAGTGCTGAGTTTTACTGGCAGGAGCTTAACTGTGATGAGAGCGTTGACATTTCGATCAGAAGATGAGTTTTCCCTCCGTCACATTGTGGAAATAAAAAGCTAAACAAGCAGGAAAGTTTGCTTCGTATCAGCAGCAAACTGAAACAGAAAACTGAGTTTTCGTCCTAAAATATGACGAGATATGAAGGAGGGGCACTGGAAAACAGACAGAAATCTTCAGAAAAACTGCAGCATTGTTGCAGTGATGTTGGAATGTACTCCAGGTGTGTCAGGACGCTGTGACGTCACTGCTGGGCGTGGTCACAGTGCTGTTCAGCCTGCTGTTGAGTGGCTCTTTAATCGTTCTTCCAGTTTTTGTTGATTGCTTACACACTGACGTGAACGCTCAGACGAAAGCATCAAAACATTTTTAAACACGCCTCGAACAAAGGTACCAAATGTACCGACCTCAGGTCAGCTCACCTGTCCTGTGAGGACAAACATGGAGGCAGTGAGAGCGAGAGGAAGAGTAGGAGGAAGAGAACAAAACCACGGAGGGACAAAACGATAGACAGAGACATATTGTCTCATTAGAGTCTCTTTGGTGGACCATGTCATCAATCATGCGGGTGAGGGAGGCTGGACAGAGGGTCCAGACATTTAGACTGGAGAACAACTACAGCCCTGATCCCAAAACACTGGACTCTGTGAAACCAGTAAAACCAGAATCAGTCATTTCCATCAAACTGTTCACTGACTTCATGTGTTCACAAAGTGACGCCCCTCTCATACCCAATCATGATCCTCTCACCTGTTACCAATCAGCCTGTTTACCTGTGGAATGGAATTGTTGGTTCTCTGTAGATAAAGAGTTTGGTCTGTACCAGCTCTATATGGAAAGTGTCCTGAGACAACTTCTGTTGTGATTTGGCGCTATACAAATAAATTGAACTGAATTGAAAATTGAATGATCAATCAGGTGTTTCTGGAGCGTTCCTCATCTTTCAGTCTGTGAAACGTGTCGCTGCATCAGATTCACAATAAGAGATATTTACAGAGATCAATGAAGAGCATGAAATATACTGACTCTGAGCTGTTCTCAGGTCAGTTTGTGTCAAAAAGGATTTTTATTGATGTTTTTTGACAGCATCGCTGCTGCTCTGGAATCAGGGTTTCTACAGAAGAACCCAACCATGACATCATGCTCTCAAGACCTGCCAGACAAACTGCTGAGGGTGGACCAGACCAGATGGCCAGACCACAACACAGGGCAGGATGCATAAACCATCCACCAGACAGGACAGGTGAGCGAGATGTTGACCTCAAAGTGTTGTGTTTGACGCAGTGAGCCAAAGTCCACAACAAGCGTGTAAGCAATCACAGAACACTGGAGCGCCTTTTAGGGCCTAATATTTCAGCGTGAAGTGGAAACGTGAGGAGGGTGTGAAGACCTACAGACGTCCTGAACAAAGGAAGCTTCGCTGACCTCGTCACCAGCGCTGGGACAACAGTTACAAACAGAGTTCTTACAGGAAGCTAAAGGGTTGTGCTGTTATGTTGCAAAAACCTTCCTGCAGCCATCGTGGTCTCTTTGGTTTCAAACCAAACCTGTCTCAGCCTCTGGTCCACCATTCCTGGGAGACAACACTCAC
>NC_092066.1:535000-555000 GCF_039877785.1 Chaetodon trifascialis | reverse complement strand
GAAAGATTCGCTGCTGCTGAGTCAGCAGATAAAACAACCAGCTGCTCGTTCCGACGCCGATCTGCTCGAGAATGAAAGCAGACAAAAGTCCGGAGGCGAACAGCTTTTCTGTCCCGGGATGACGTGCGTAGCTTTTACTGTGGATGAACGAGCAGCTGACGATCAGCGTCGCCGCGGTGACTGTTGATGTTTACGCTGCGGTTGTTTGCTCGGTTAACAGTTCGCAAAGGTCCAGTGAAACGCCGCTAAAGACGAGGATCGTCAGAAACAAGACAGAGTACGTTATCTGCGTTCATCTGTCTTATGTGAAACCGTTAAGTGCTGGTCGTGTTGCTCGTGGCTGTTACTTTAAATCATCACCACACATTTAAAACAACAGCTAATGTTGCGCCGTTTCCACCATCAGCCGACGCAGCTCGTCTCGCTTTCTCGGTTTGATTGACCTGAGCCACCGTACAAAACATCTGCATTCTGTTAAAGAGCTTCCTGTGCAGAAATCACTTCCTGCCCTCCATCTGCAGCGTGTGCACACCAGAAGAGCGACGTGACGTCATCTGCAAACTATTGGTCCAGTGTTTTCTTTCAGGTACGGGCGTCAGGTGTCCACTTCCTGTTTGGCTGATTCTTTCTTTTTGTTCTTACATTTGTTGAATAAAGTCAGAACCACAGACATGATTCACTTTAACAGGTAAAATACATGAGTGTGATCCCCACGCCATTAAAATGCACCTCAAATGAATGAATGAGTGAATGAATGAATGAGTGACACGTCAGTCTGACCTCTGCAGTGACACGACGGCGGCCTGTTCGTTCTCGTTCTCAGCCTGAGTCATTCCTAAAACCTGCCAGGCCTGGAAACACATGAAGAAGAGTCGTCAGAGCGGCTTCGATGCTTTGACAGCGCGTCGTGATTTCAGCTTCCTGCGGTAACATTTCATCTTCCTCATCCTCAGCGTTGGAAACATAAAATGATCAAAAGTCAAAGCTTCTATCACATAACATCAAATCTGGGGTTCTACTTTTGACATCCTGGTCCGAACAGTCCCAAACTTTCCCAAACTTTCCAGGACAAGCTGTTGTTTTCAGGACGTTTTGGTGAATATCATCATTTTCCCGAACTTTTGACTGCAAAGCAGCAGCATGTTAGCGGACTGATTTAAACATTATCAGAAGACTGTCTGGAGAGCAGACCCTGCAGCTGAAGCAGCTGACGCTGACCTGGAGGACACACAGGAAGCTGCACAAAGGTTCAGTCACCTCAGAGTCCTGCGGGTCCTGTAAGATGGCGGCCTCCAGCAGCAGGACGGCAGCGTTCAGGTCTCCCTCTCGAGCTTTCTCCTGACCCTCGGCGAAGGCGTTGGGCCAGTCTCTGTACGGGTTGTTGGTGTTGAAGAAGTAACCCTGCAGGAGACAAACAGCAGCTCGTCATGCTGCCTGTGACACGTTTCATCAAGGACCAACAGGACTTCTATAGGCTCGTTCAACGAGAAAAATCTGACCAGTAAAATCCAAAACCTCCAAAAACCATAAATGAATAAATACAAAACATCATATCCACCATCTAAACCAATCAGGTCCCAGGTCAGAGGACAGCCAGGTATTTCCCATCATACCCTGGGGTCTGAGAGCACAGCAGGCTGGTAGTGAAGGTGGTGATCACATGAAGGGACCGTCCACAGACTTCTGGCCACATGCTCAGCACTGTTTAACACTGACTGTTAACTCACGTCGCTTTGTCGTTTTTTCAGTCGGTCAAGGTCAGAACTTCCTCTACGTGTTCCACATTAAAAGCCTCTCAGCAGGTCAGAAGCCACCACATCTGGCAGGCTTTTAATGTGAAACATCTGCAGGAAGTGTCAAGCAGCTTAATGCCTTCAGAAGAACACGGCTGCAGTCCTTTGCTTTAATCTGGAGTTTGTGAAACAGACGTCCTCTGGTCAGTGACGAGCTCATTGGCGAGTCACATCATCAGCGTTGTGGACGTTAATGCTGAGCTTATCGGGGTTTGATGATGAGGCCGGACTGATGGAGAGATTCTCTCACCAAAAATAACCCCAAAACACTTTCAATCGCGTTGAAACCCCAAAAGATTTGATCTGAAAACCAAAAATATATGAACAAAAGAAGAACTGAGCACCAATAAAACATGTGAAGAAGACGACCGACACACGACATGTTCGACACAGATGTTTGATAACGCATGGACATCAGCGCGGCCTCACCTCCGTGACCGCGGTGATGTAACACCTGAGCGGAGGAGGAGGAGGGATTACCGATGCTTCACATCAGCTCAGAGCTGATCTCAGGTCAGAGGATTAAAACGCCAGATTAATGCTGACAAACATCCATCTCAGTGATAATCCATCCATCCATCCATCCATTATCTTCCGCTTATCCGGGGCCGGGTTGCGGGGGGAGCAGTCTGAGCAGGGATGCCCAGACTTCCCTCTCCCCGGACACTTCCTCCAACTCTTCCGGGGGGATCAGTGTGTGTTAATAACTGCCTCCAGTCTGCGTCAGCTGACTTCTTTCTTTAGAAAAAAAGGCTTCTACAAGGGAGAAATGCATGATGGGAAAACTGTTCACGCGATGTGAGAATCTTTCCGGGCTTCAAGGTCTGAGTTTGTGTCTGACCCACGGTGGTTTGGACCAATCAGAGTCCTGTGAGGAAGAGCAGTCCAGTCGGGTCTGAGAGCGGCAGGACGAGGCAGGTTCACGTCCCGGTCTCATTTGAGCCTGGTTCAAAACCTCCAGCATCATCACTGGTTGATGATCCACACAAGTCAGCTCCCAAAAAGCATCTTGGGGGAATAGAAATATGGACCTGTTGGAAGGGTGGAGGGGTCAAAGGTTTGTGGGAGCAGGTTGTGCACTTACCTTCTCAGTAGGTGAGACGGTGGGCGGGACTGGACCCTGATCCTCAGACTCCTCCAGCCAGTTCCTCCGAGCGAGTTCCTCCCACTCAGCCTGCATCTTGTCCCAGAACTCTGTGTCCGACTGAAACACAAGCACAGACGCTCAGTCACAGACGGCACAGGTGGACAGAACCTGACTGTCGGTCCAAGAACCCTGGAGCCTACATTTCCCACAATGCAGCAGGGCAGCGTCTTCTCATTAGAGCCTCCCTGCCTGGAAACAGCCGCGTCTGTCAGACTCTCTGAATGAATGAAAGTGAACTGCTTTAAAGGGCTGAACGTTTCTGTCTCTGTGATTGGCTGGCTGTCAGTGAAATGCATCCTGGGAGTGCAGTGCAGGTGACTTCTCTCCTTCAGTTTTTATGCCCACAGGCGTCTTGCAGCTTTGGCTTTTTCTCATCAAAGCATCTTTTCATGAAGTGATCCTGCAGAAGCAGGAGGCCTGTTCCATGAAGTCACGTCTGCAGCCGTCGGCAGGTCCGCGTCCGACTCTGGACTCACTGTGCTGCTGTATAATGCAGGAACACATAAATACTGGATCAGGACTCTGAGTCCCTCCTCAAACACTCAGCGCTCCTCACCCTGACCGACCTCCTCCAAACACACTGATCGGGCTCTCGGCTCGCGGCCACGTCCTCCTGCTGTTTGTGTTTCCTGTTCTGAATATAAAAGCTGTTCCTCTAAAATCCACGCTGCTGCCTTTTGGACCAGAGCGCCGACACAAAGGCTGTCAGAGCCAATCAGCTCCGGACAGGAAACGAACTGGCGGTCAGAGCCGGTCTGAGTGTCAGAGTGTGGAAAAGCACATCCTGAACAGAGAGCTGAACGACTCAAACACACCTGAGAGACCTCCAGCCGGTCTGACCCGGCCTCCCGTGTCCCCGTGTTCACAATGATGTGGTCTGGTTTCTGTACCTGACGGGAGGCCTGGGGGTCAAACATGATGCACAGAGGGGGGCGGGTGGGAGCGGCAGGTGGGGGGTCACCAGGAACAGTTTAATCCAGCTGTGCAGACTACAATGACTCTGACAAACCCTGAAATATTCTCTGAAACACAGTAACCAGAATCGAACATCTGACTTTCACACATTTGTTCCTCAAATAAAAAGCTTTACAGAAATATAACGTCAGCACTGTGAGCTCCGGAGGCTCCCATCAGACTCCAGACGGCCACAGGGAGCTTCAGGATGAAGATGAACAAAGAAAACAAATAACCATCTCATCCAAAGGTATTTATCATGTTTCACACCATCGGTCAGAGCGGACCTCGAGCCTCTGTGGATTAAAACACCTGCAGCTAAATTCAGAAACTGTCAGCCGTGATGAAGAACAGCTTTTAATCAGAGGCTCATCAATCAGAAGAGACGCTGTGATTGGTTCACTGAGCCGAGACGACGCCACTGGAGAGCAGAAGGACACGACCTCATCGAGACAAGAGCTCGAATTAAATATCTGACAGAGAAAATCTGCACTTTAATCACAGAGCTGTTAGTTCACTTCATTTCCTCAAACCCTTACCCAACCTGAACCAACCTGGACCAGTCTGAACCAACCTGAACCAGTCCGGACCATCTGGACCAACCTGAACCAGTCTGAACCAACCTGAACCAGCCTGAACCAGTCTGAACCAACCTGAACCAGCCTGAACCAGTCTGAACCAACCTGAACCAGTCCGGACCATCTGGACCAACCTGAACCAGTCTGAACCAACCTGAACCAGCCTGAACCAGTCTGAACCAACCTGAACCAGTCCGGACCATCTGGACCAGTCTGAACCAGTCTGAACCAACCTGAACCAGCCTGAACCAGTCTGGACCAACCTGAGCCAGTCCGGACCATCTGGACCATCTGGACCAAGCTGAACCAGTCCGGACCATCTGGACCAGTTTGAACCAGTCTGGACCATTTTTGAGAGATACGAAAGACTGCAGCTGGTTAGCTTAGCTTAGCATAAAGACTGGAAACAGGGGGAAACTGCTAGCCTGGCCCTGTCATCTTTATATGAGTCAATCATCAAAGCAGCTGTTCGATCATGACTGCAGGACTTAAGATGGGAGAGTCAGTCCTTCATCAAACCACCACACCCCTGTCCTGCTCATCCTCACCTTCATCAGCGGTGGGGGGGTCGGTCAGGCAGCAGAACCACACCAGCAGGGATTACATAACGTACATGGGGGGTTGTGTCTGTGTGGGATTATGACATTATGACCACTGGAGGATTAAATCACTGCACTCTTTACCGTTAACTGACCAGTCTCACGAGCAGGAGCTGATTTCTTTACAGCTTTAAGGGCCGAACGCCTCCAGAGAACCGAAGGACAAATACAGTCTGAACGTTAGAAAACACCGACGAGCAGAAGACGTTTCATGGAGAGACATGACTTCGGTCAGCTGACGATCGAGAGACTCGAGTATCGAAAGAGAGACGCACCTTCACTGCCTTGACATCTCTACCTATAAAGCAACAAGGTACCGTAAGAAGCACCAGGCGGGGCTGAGACCTCGACGCCTCCCTGAGGGCTGACTCCGCCCTTTGATGGGTCAGGTGGTTTTCTGAATGTCCTGACCGCTGCTGGAAGGTGACGATGCAAAGATCCATTTCTGTCTGCATTCAAACCAGCTTCAACCAGCACACCCTCACCTCCGCCCTCCTGCAGCCCAGACACCGCCTCCCCGCTGGCGACGGCGCCACACGGCGGTTCACCGACAGGCGGGCGACCGAGTACGCTTCCTGTCTGCCAACTGGGTGAACTGTGACATCACAATTGGCTCCTCCTCCCTCTGTCGAGCATCTTTTATTGGTTGAGCGTCGTCTTTTCTTCGTTTGACAGGAACAAATGTTTCATGTATGAAGTCGTAGTCCTTGTTGCTGACGGTGAAATGACGTCAGACCAGTAATCAAAGCGGTTCTGATGAACGCTGTGTTTAATCAGACAGGCTGCTTCCATCGCTCTGGAGAGATAACGTCGATGAGTATCACTCAGGCTGCATGCCGTCTGAGCAACATGACGGGAAGATTCATAAACACATTCAGAGATCATTAAAGATTCAACCTGAGCTCAGCGTCACTGAACAGGAAAACAAAGCGTCTGACCTGTTTTTGGTTTTCTGCTGAGGACTCGGAAGATATCAGAGTCTCACATGAAAACTGATCCTGAGTCTGCCGGTCCGTCCTGACCGGCTGATCTGAGTGCAGTCATTAATCTGACTGCCTGCTGGATTCTCAGATGACAGGAAGCACCGAGTGGATCTGTGATCAGCAGCTTTCTGATGACATCAGCAACATCTGATCTTCAACACTGAGAGTGGCTGGACGAGGCTGTCGTCATGACAACCAAGTTAACAAATGTCTCAGCAATGACACGTTTGGAAAGTTTAGAAAGTAGAGATTCAGTGAGGACGTTCATGGACATCACTTTCTGTGTGTGTGTGTGTGTGTGTGTGTGTGTGTGTGTGTGTGTGTGTGTGTGTGTGTGTTTATACCTCAACAGCAGCCTTCGCTCTGACAAACTCGTCCTCCAGAGACTCCTTTCTAGCCAACAAGGAACGAGTCCGTCTGCGCTGTCTGGACACCCCGCAGTCCTGGAAAAACACACACACACACACACACACACACACACACACACACACACACACACACACACACACACACACACACACACACACACAGAGGAAGGTCAGCCAGCAGCTGTCAGTGAGACAGTACAGACAAACCAACAGACACAAAAAGCCTGAGAACAAAGTCAAAGTCGTATTTACAGACACCCAGCATTCAAAACTTCTCCATGACTTTTCAAGGATCCATAATGAAATTTCCATGACCCGTAAGCACCAATAATTGCTCACACTGTTTTGCACAGGTCTGTCAGGCTGTAAAGTACACTGTGCTCATATTCACTTCAGTCCACACACTGTCCTCTGAAGCACTTCTATCAGTGAGGACGAGGCTCTGTGGACGCTGTGGACACAGCTCACTGCTGTCAGTGTGTTCATGCACTCGATCATGAACAGGCTGGATGAAGGTCTGGAAAACAAAACTTCCATGACTTTCCCTAGTTTTCTATGACTGGGGAAGTTCCACTTTCCCAGGCTCCCTGAACTGCACACTGGATCCACAGTACTCTATTGAGGATGAAGTACTGCAGTGTAAGCATGAGCAGTACTGCAGTGGTGTGAGACAGCAGCTCACCTGAGTCGAAGAGATGAAGTCGAGATCATCGAAGCTGTGGATGTCAAAGGAGGTCTTTGTTTGAGGATCAGTTTTAAACTCTGCAGACCTGAAGAGCGAAACACAAAGCTGCTGTTAGCGTTAAGGCTCTGTTAGCGTTAAAGGTCTGTTAGCATTAAGGCTCTGTTAGCATTAAGGCTCTATTAGCGTTAAAGGTCTGTTAGCGTTAAGGCTCTGTTAGCATTAAAGGTCTGTCACCATTAAAGGTCTGTTAGCGTTAAGGCTCTGTTAGTGTTAAGGCTCTGTTAGCGTTGAAGCTCTATGACCATTAAAGGTCTGTTAGCATTAAGGCTCTGTTAGCGTTAAAGGTCTGTTAGCGTTAAGGCTCTGTTAGCGTTGAAGCTCTATTACCATTAAAGGTCTGTTAGTGTTAAGGCTCTGTTAGCGTTAAGGCTCTGTTAGTGTTAAGGCTCTGTTAGCGTTAAAGGTCTGTTACCATTAGCGTTAAGGCTCTGTTACCGTTAAAGCAGCTGTTAGTGTTAAAGCTCCATTAGCATTAAAGCTGCTGTTAGCATTAAAGCGCCGTTAGCGTTAAAGCTCTGTTAGCATTAAAGCTCTGTTAGCATTAAAGCTCTGTTAGTATTAAAGCCGCTGTTAGCGCTAAAGCCACTGTTAGCGGACAGACAGACAGTACCACAGTAGTTCACTGGAGGAGTGATGGGAGGTGCATCTCTTCTCGTATCTCCTGCGTCCTCCATCCTCCACGTCCAGGTTCACCTCGTCCCATTTGTCCAGAGGAGACGACAGACTGACTGTGAACACAACAACAACAACAACAATAACAGCAACAACAACAACAACATAGTGCATCGGATCTGATCAGACTTCCACTGCTGTAACAAACTGAGTACATGTGAAGAAATAATCACCAAAAGTACAAAATCAGACAGAAGTCCTCAGAAAACTGGAATTATTTCAAGAAAACAGTCACAAACATTCAGAAGCTTAATTCAAGTTCATGTCAATCTGCATACTAAATATCAGAGTCATGATCACGTCAATCAACAAAAGTCCTTAAAACCTTCTGAGGACACAGAGGTGAAACAGGAAGTTCAGTTCTCATCACAGTAAAAGCTCAGATTAAAGTCAGCAACCGCTGGTTTTTACTCACAGCTGACTGAGCTCAAAGCTTTCAACAAAATGAACAACACGAGGACAAGCAGCTAAAAACAACCTGAAGCTGATCTGGAGTCTGTTTCCGGCATGTTGATGAGTCAGTGTTTCTGTTACCAGTCGTTTCTTATTCTTCTCAGCTGGAAACGACTGAAGCACGGTGAGAATCACCTTCTTGATTTCTATAGCTCCTCAGTACCATACAGGCCCTGGCTGAAGCACCACCTCACAGGGCTGGACCACCACCCCACAGGTGGACCACCCAACCACCTCACAGGGCTGGACCACCACCTCACAGTTGGACCACCACCTCACAGGGCTGGATCAGCACCTCACAAGTGGACCAAAACCTCACAGGGCTGGACCACCCGACCACCTCACAGGTGGACCACCACCTCACAGGTTTATTAAAATGTATGTTTTTGAGTTAAGATCTCAGAAGAAAGTGTGACAGTGTGAATCATTTCTTGTGGAGTTCCTCAGGGCTCCGTCCACGGTCTTTTATCATCTTATAAAGAAGATGTCTTGAACATAATAAAAAAGAATATGTTCATTATCTGTTGCTTCCTGTGTGTTGGTTTAGTCTGCAGTACCTGAGTCCAGCGAGATCCTCTCAGGTGTTCTGGGAGTGGCAGGCAGGTGTTCCACCTCAACCTGGATCAGCTCTGTTTCCTCAGGTCTCGTCCGGCGCCGAGGGCTCCTCGAGCTCCGTGAGCTCCTCGAGCTCCTCGAGCTGCCCATCCTCCTCAGAGGGCTCCTCTTCTGGTCCTTATTACTGCTGCTGCCACTACTACCAGCGCTACTGCTCGCGCTGCTCTCCCCCGGCTCACTGAGGTCCACCAGGTCCAGAGCTGTGGACAGAACTGCGGGACGGGGGGACAGACGGGGTGTCTGATGACAACTAGTCAACCGCAAGTCAAACTGAAATGAAGTCTGACCAAGAAAATTCAGATTTCTACATCTGAGAAAAGATTATTTAAATTTTGGGATTAAATGATCTCAGTCTGAAGACTGAAGATCTGAAGACAGTCTACAGACTGAACGTTACAGTCCATGTCCCTGAATGTTACAGTCCATGCCCCCTATATGTTAGAGTCCATGTCCCTGAATGTTACAGTCCATGTCCCTGAATGTTAGAGTCCATGTCCCTGAATGTTACAGTCCATGTCCCTGAATGTTACAGTCCATGTCCCTGAATGTTACAGTCCATGTCCCTGAATGTTACAGTCCATGTCCCTGAATGTTACAGTCCATGCCCCCTATATGTTAGAGTCCATGTCCCTGAATGTTACAGTCCATGTCCCTGAATGTTAGAGTCCATGTCCCTGAATGTTACAGTCCATGTCCCTGAATGTTACAGTCCATGCCCCCTATATGTTACAGTCCATGTCCCCTTTCTGTGCTCAGAGAATAAACAGTGTCACTGACATCCAAACCGAGCTCGTTCATGTTGACCTTTAAATGTCTCATCGCGCTCTGACACAGGACGCCACCGTTTGATCAGCAGTTTCAAGCAGAACAGATGAAATTTCAGTTGTTCAGTTTCTGAGATGTGAAAAATTTTTTTAATGAAAATACAGAAACAGAGCAGAGAGTCTGTAAGAGACTCATAATGAATGTGAGGGGGAGGAGGAGGAGGAGGAGGGAGCAGACAAGAGGATGAAGCAGGTCAGAGGTGTTAATTAATGGCTGGTTTACCTGCTGAGTGGGAGGTGACAGATGGCCACAGAGGAGGAAGGAGGACAGCAAGGACACAAAGTTAGAGGAAACACAGGAGGGGAGAGGACAGCAAAGACATTCATCAGAGAGGCGAAGAGGAGAGGAGGTCAGAGGAAGAGCTGAACTAAGAGCTTTGGGAGAATCACGGAGGAGCAGCAGACAGGAAGCAGAAACAGATGGAGGGAGAAGTGCAGACAGAAGAAGGAGGTCAGAGTCTGCAGTGCTGTGAGGGGAGAGGCACCACCTTCACCCTGACACCACCTGAGAGGAGCGAGGGTGGAGCCGTGAAAGGAGGACGGATGAAGAGGAGGTGCTGATGAGCAGCAGAGGATTCCTGCTGAGCTGTGGAGGATGGGGGAGACAGAGGGGGGTGAGGAGGCAATAATTAGCGGGAGTTTACCTGCTGTGTTGGAGGTGAGGGGTCGGGCGGAGGAGGCGTCGCTCCGGCTCTCAGACAGGAAGTCGTCAATGGAGGGACTCAGCAGGGGTCGACTCTCCTGCTGCTCCCGAACCAGCTGGAGACCGAAAACAGCGAAGTTAGAGGCCAGAGAGGAGGAGGAGGGACGGCTTCAAGGAGTGTGATGGAGGACGATAACTGCACTCTACTGCATGCTACTGCGTCTCTTTACTTCATTCTACTGCGTCTCTTTACTTCATTCTACTGCGTCTCTGTACTGCACTCTACTGCGTCTATCTTGTTCTAATAATGATGTTGACTTGATGGTGACTTTGCAGTGAGCTTGATTTTTTTAAGTCTATCTTTGTTAAGTTATCTCCATTAGCAGTTGGCTGAATTAGCTGTTAGCAGCTCCTGCTAGCAGCTCATGTTAGCAGCTCCTGTTAGCAGCTCCTGTTAGCGGCTCCTGTTAGCAGCTTGTGCTTGCTCATGGGGGAATTGTTGGTTTCTTTGTAGATAAAGAGCTTGGTCTGTACCAGCTCTATATGGAAAGTGTCCTGAGACAACTTCTGTTGTGATTTGGCGCTATACAAATAAAATTGAATTGAATTGAATTGAATTGTTAGCGGCTCCTGTAAGCAGCTCCTGTTAGCGGCTCACGTTAGCGGCTCACGTTAGCGGCTCCTGTTAGCAGCTCCTGTTAGCGGCTCCTGTTAGCGGCTCCTGTTAGCAGCTCTCCTGTTAGCGGCTCCTGTTAGCGGCTCCTGTTAGCAGCTCTCGTGTTAGCGGCTCCTGTTAGCGGCTCCTGTTAGCAGCTCGTGTTAGCGGCTCACGTTAGCGGCTCCTGTTAGCAGCTCGTGTTAGCGGCTCCTGTTAGCGGCTCCTGTTAGCAGCTCTCGTGTTAGCAGCTCCTGTTAGCGGCTCCTGTTAGCAGCTCGTGTTAGCGGCTCCTGTTAGCGGCTCCTGTTGTCAGAGTACTCTGGATGTACTGACAAGTATCACTGCTCATTCTGAAGAAAAAGGAAACACAATGACTCTCAGGGACGTCCTGCAGTTATCAGGAGCATCACTGCCTGCAGCCCGGAGGCTGCTCATTCACTTTAATGTGCTTTGGTTCGATGTGGTGAAAGAATAACAGAGAAAGACATCTAAGCAGGCTGTAAATACTCGAGCAGCGCGGTCGTCCATCAGTGCTGCTCGCTGAAGGACGACTGCAGAGAAGAAGTGAAGGGCAGCGAGGCACAAGGCACAGTGTAGAAGGAAACGTTCCCAAACATGGTCCTCCAAAGGTTTGAGGCTCTTCGTACCTTTTTAAACCTTAATGAATCATTTTGTGTTGGAGGGACGCCTGCAGAGCTTTCAGAGAGCAGTGAGACATGTTCAGTCCTTCAATGTCTTCAAGTCCATTCATGAAGTGAGCAGCTGCTGATTTCACTGTTCAGCCTCTTTACATGTTTAATTCATCAGAGCGAGGAGGCGCAGAGGAGGACTGAAGCCAGCCTGAAGGACTTGGACAGACTCAGATGATCAGACCTCCTGCAGAACAGCCAATCAGGCTGAGCCGCAGCCTTTCATGGACGCTGCCTGGTCTTCAGGTGGACCTCAGGCTGCATCACTGACGCCTTTCACAGCTCAAGTCTTTGTTGACGAGCATCATAAGAACGACGGAGGCTCGTCAATCTCAGTAAAACCTTCCTCATTTGACTTTACTAGAGATAATTCTGCTGCACGGCAGGACGTCATGCAGAGACATTCAAACCCTCAGCTGTCCTGTTGGACGTAAAGAGTTCAGACTGATCGTTTGTTGATTGGCCGTCCGTCGTGTTGTTTCTGGATCAGGATCTTCAACCTTCATCTCACAGTTTATTAAACACAAGCTTCTGCTTCTGTGACCTTAAACTGTCCCCATGAGACACGTCACATGCGAGACATGTCCAACTGCAGGTGTGAAAGAGCTTCCAGTGTGACGCAGGACATCACTTCTGTCCTCCTTCACACACTCTCACTTTACATGAGAACCACCAGCTGCAGCACCGCCAACGTCCTCCAGGACAGTCTGCTCTGTGTCCCCCTCTGATTGGCTGTTGAGACGACAGAGACGCAGACTGTTGGACGGGGATCAGGGAAGCAGACAAAGACAGAAAGACAGAGTTTTCTGCTCTGTTCATTTCCTGTCAGAGTCCTCGCACTGCTGCCAGCTCGGGGTTACTGAAAGGCATTCTGGGAAACATAGGACGAAGTACAACATTTAATTCACCAGTTCAGTCCGAGGCCTGATTTAACCTGACCGCAGATCTGTCTGTGTGTGTGTGTGTGTGTGTGTGTGTGTGTGTGTGTGTGTGTGTGTGTGTGTGCGTGTGTGTGTGCGTGCCTTCCTAATCCTAATCCACGCAGCCCTGTGCGTCCACATGTCGACAGGAATATGCTCGTGTTTAATCCTGTGAAAGAGCACCACAGCTCCACGTCCAGTGAGGAACATCCGCTCGTAACACCGATCAAATCCGTCCTCACGCTTCAGACGACATCCAGAAAACGTCTGTTCACTTCCAGAGGTCAGAGTTCAGCTGGGGGTTAGAAAACCAAACACACTGATTCATGGGAAAGAAAAGAAGAGAGACGCACAGAAGAGAGCGCGATGTCAAGACTTCAACTTCAAACACGATGTGGAATCAAACAGTAATGATTATAATCACAGGCTGACGTGACAGAGATCACCTGTGTTCTTTGACCTGTGACCTCACACAACACCTCATAACTCTACTGAGGCATCACCACAAATGTCCCAACAACACTGCTCTGTGATCACTCGTCATATTCATCTCTTACTGTATTTAATACTGACTGACATCACGGTGACGAGTGCGAGACAGACTGAAGCCTCAGATCAGCTGATCACTCCAGAGGATCAGCTGATCACTCCAGAGGATCAGCTGAGTCCAAGCAAACTGTCCTGACCGAGTCGAGTTCAAACTGGAGGCGGCGACCTCAGCCAATCAGCTGTGAGTCAACACTCGCTGTACTGTTAGCCAACAAGCTGATGAACTAACCAAGGAGACAACACATAGTAAATTACTGAATGAACAAACTGGTTATTAAACTGGTTTGTTAGTGTCGTATCTTTGACTGATGACCAGCTCCAACTTCTTTTCAGGAAAATGATCTGAGCAGTGTTTGCAACAACAACTACAACAACAACAGCAACAACAAAAACAAAAACAACAACAACAACAACCTGCAGGGGGGGCCGTCTGCAGCCCACGGGCACACGGTGGTAAAGCTTCGCTGCTGTGAACACTCAGTAACATCTGGATGAGACATTTTCGTGGCCTTTAGTGAGCGAATCAAACTCTGTTAGCAGTTAGCAGGCTGCTAACCTTTCCCCTTCCTCACAAACTCTGGTCAACAGAACAGAGAAAAAAAGAACATGGGGGGGTTATGTGACTGATTAGCACTAGCATGTCCTAGCCTGCTAGCATGTTAGCTCATGAGCTACAGTAGTTAGCGCTGGGTCGTTCACCTGCACGGCAGAAGCAAAATGTTTGTGAGATGAGCAGGTTTATTTCACTGACACTCCATGGTCAGAACAGGCCTCACAGGCACAGGAAGCTGTGTAAACCACTTCCTGTTAGCTCATTAGCCTGTTAGCCTCCCCCTCCAGACTGTGAATGAGGAGGCGAATTAAGGACTTCTTTTATTGAGTTATTATTTCATTGATCAGTGTTTCATTTGTCATGTATTTATGAATATTTATGAACACATTCATTGATGCAGGCGATGAAATAAGTTGATGCGTTCTAGCTTCTTGCTACTTAACGCTTTAGTTTACTGAGAAATACTTTTGAATATTTCTTTTTTCAGTCATCATCATGTGTCTGCAATCACCTTCATCACTGATGTGTTTCAACATGAAAGCTCATGAAAATAACTAAAACGACATGATGAGAACACGTTTCCCTCTCAGCAGGTTAACCACGCTCCTGTCATGAAGACACGTTAACAGAGACACACGGGACGTCTTCCAGTCTCTACGGTCCACACAGACGTCTTCTGTGCGCTTCAGGTTTCTGGGTTAAACTGGACTCCTTTAAAAGAACTGATCATGTGACCTGTCCTGTGCTACCTGTCCAGGTGTGTCTGACTCTCTCTGAGCAGAAATGAAACGTGAAGCTGCAGGTTTCAGGTTCAAGCAAACAACAAAAATAAAATAAAGCAAGAACCAAAAAAAACTCTGAGCAGAGGTAAAC
Source organism: Chaetodon trifascialis (assembly GCF_039877785.1). Classification (NCBI taxonomy): domain Eukaryota; kingdom Metazoa; phylum Chordata; class Actinopteri; order Chaetodontiformes; family Chaetodontidae; genus Chaetodon; species Chaetodon trifascialis. The sequence goes on along the minus strand of NC_092066.1, from coordinate 540,384 downwards.
AAACAAACACGGTCGTCATGCCAACCTTGGTTGTCACGGTGAGGAGGGGGTTTCCTTCTGAGGATGCCTTTTTACCAGGAAGCTCCTTCAGCACCATGGCAACGACCCTGTCCCCTGTCCCCTACAACAGGCAGATGGACAGGGTTCATTCATTCATTCAGGAGGTTCACATTCACTCAGTCACATCCTTTCAACACAAACGTTCATTAGACTTATTTATCAGTCTTTAGGTCATCTTTTCTATTTTGGAGCCACACTGCCGAAGTGCCTTCCAGCAAGGCAGCATGTGGCTGCTGGACCACACCGAACACAAACCACCAAAATGATGAGAAGAAAAGCCAGAAATGAAACTTAAATAAACTGAAACTGTTCACGAAAAGAAAGTGAATGACGAGTTTTTATCTGCGTTCCTTTGATCAAAGTCTGCTTGATTTGTTGACCTGAGCTTTATTTTAGACTGAGGAGGCTGAAGTCTGTGATACTGTCAACACACACGCACACACACACGCACACGCACACGCGCACACACACACACGCACACGCACACACGCACACACACACGCACACGCACACACTCTGCTGGCTTTGCATAGCAACAAAGCTAATGCTACCCGAGTTAGCGCTGCAGTATAAACACAAACACACACCTACTGGCATCCGACCTGCTTCTCCTGCTCTTTAGTCGGCTTCAGAGAGCCTGAACGTTGCACTGAGAGTGTCACCGGTTAACCACGAGAATATTTTTGACGGGTTACACATGTTGGTGTGCAGTGTGATGCGCTCTGGTCTGTGGCCATCACCAGGAGCACCAGTTAGTTCAATACCCCGAGCCCAAGCATGTTAGCCATCAAGCTAATGTGACTAAACACACTGAAAAACACTTTGAGGAGAAGAAGGTTGAGCTAAAAGTCAAGCTAGCTCTGACCACTGACTAGTGCTGTGCGATATGGACAAAAATTTATATCCCAATATAGGTAATCTTATATCCCGATAACGATATATATCCCGATATAGTATTTTTACTTGAAATTAAATATATACACACATGAAATGAATGCCAATTCCTCTGATCTTTTCTCCTTTTATTTATAAAACACATATTTTATATGTAAAGGGACAAGACAAATAAAAAAAATAAAGTCTTTTTAGTGCCAGAGTCCCTCTTTTTGTTGCTACTTTCTGTTTTGTGACTAGACAATTAAAAAACAATTGAAAATAAAATAAATAAAGCACAAATATCCATCCATCCATCCATTTTCTATGCCGCTTATCCCTTTCGGGGTCGCGGGGGGGCCGGAGCCTATCTCGGCTGTCAACGGGCGAGAGGCGGGGTACACCCTGGACCGGTCGCAGGGCACAGACACACACCAGTCACACTCACACTCACACCTAGGGGCAATTTAGAGTCACCAATCAACCTAATGAGCATGTTTTTGGTCTGTGGGAGGAAGCCGGAGAACCCGGAATGCACGGGAAGAACATGCAAACTTCACACAGAAAGGCCCGACCCGGGAATCGAACCTGCGATCTTCTTGCTGTGAGGCACGCACACTACCTGCTGCTCCACCGTGCAGCCAGCACAAATATCAAATGGACAAATACCATTCAAAAATATTTGGTAGTGCAATCAGTTTCATGACTTTGTGGTTTAACTTCAGTAGTTTGTCACATTTTAACGTATCTCTGTGCTGCTCTTCATGCCGTGTCTTTAAGTGATAGAAAAGATTAGACGTGTTCGAGTCCCTACTGACGACTTGTTGGCGGCATGTTTTGCAGATTACCGTTTTTTTGGTCGGTGTCTGCCTTTTTAAATCCAAACCAGTGGCAAACAATGGAGTTTCTATTCCCTCTTTTTGGCACCAATTCCTCTTTGGGTTGTGTTGGTTCAGCGTCCACTGTGCTCTCCATCTCTGCTACGTCGTTTACGTCCATGCTCCCGTTAGCAGTGCAGTAAAGGAGTTCTTGCAGGTGATGTAAACTGCTACCGCAAAGCAGTAGCGTTGCTACGCCGAGCTAACCACAGCTCACACGTTAAAATTACAATATAAACAATAGGGGATTATATCGTACAGTAGACATTTTTCTATCGCACTACGACATATATCGTAATATCGCACAGCACTACCACTGACTGCTGGACAAACTGAGACTACATCACAACTAGCTTCCACTTCATCAGCGCTGAACAGCAGGTACATGGTCATTAATGTTACAGCAACAGACACATACTGACGCAGCAGAGGAGGCTTTCCTCTAACAACAGACCAGCGGAGCTCGTGCTAACGAGCAAGTGTGGGGCTAACGTTAGCTCTGGCTACGAGAGGCGACACAAAAACTTTCGTGACAAACTGGTTCTGTAAATGGCTTCAAATGAGGCTGAACGTTCACGCAGGTTCTCTTACCTGTTTCTCAATGTTAGACTCTCCAACACCGCTCCAGCCTGTGGGGCTGCAGTCGGTGCTACTAGCCACGAGCCACGAAACGTGCTAACAGCAAATTCAACCGGCTAAGGAGAGGAACTGGCATGTGTTGCTCATAATGTTACCTTCATATCTTCTACCAGAGTCGTCTTATAGAGAGAAAACACAGCAGTTGTTAGTTGTGTAACTCAAGTTCAATGAGTACATGTGTAGCCCCCTACCTGCATGCAGTCACAGCCACCGTACAGCACATCATTTTTAATATGCCAAGACTTTTATCACAGTAATGACACTGTGGTATGTTGTGCTAGAAGTTGACACTGGTGCTGATGAAACTGGTTTACCGCCCAGCCCGTGGAGCAGCCGTATTAGCCGACCAGCTGATGCCAAGTTAAACAGGACAACCAACAAAATAAACAGTAAAACAATCTAAAATATGCCAAAACTTTCCAAGTTTGAAGTCAGTTCATGGACAGCCGGTATCGATCCATCCTTCAGCTTGTAGTGTTACCTGCCTCACTGAGAAAGCAGTGCGGCAGAGTCAAACACACAGTTTCATTTATTTAATTTTAAATATGGTCAGTCCACTCGTCTGGACACTGGTGGAATTAGACAAAGACTTCTGTGTTGGTTCTTGCTGCCAACCACAGACAAACTGCAAGCTTTGCTCACACCTTCCACATCCACAATGGCAGACAGCGCAACACGTTTCCTGGGTTTGGTGAGCATGGCAGTCACCTGAACGGAGGAGGTGTGTTTTACATAGTGACACATCTGGCAGTTCAGGACCAGAAAAGTCCATTTGGGTGGACCTTCGAGACTTTGTTTTACATGCAGTAAGAAGCAGTTTAACACTCTGAAGGACCATGACGTGTCCTCGCAAACACTCTGCTCCTCAAACTGGACACAGCTCCACACACTGTTCGCAGTGACTGTTCTGCTGCATACTTGCATGACCTGTGACCTCCAGAGTGCAGGGGGTCACAGGTTTGAACACACGCACACGCACGCACACGCACGCACACACACACGCACAGTATGTTTCCTGTGACAGCAGTGAGCACTCAGCAGCCCGAGCTGTTAAACCCACAGAGAGCCGGAGGAGAAGCTGAGCATTGAAACCAAGTCTACTGCGTGAAAGCTGAGAGTCTTTTTACCTTCATGATCCTTCAGCCTGACACTGAACACACACAATATACACATACACATACACACAGTTGGCCTATCTGACACTGTGCTAGCTGTTTAGCTACAGGCTGCTACAAACAGCTAGCACATCCTTCATGGACTTCGATGGATACGATCCGGATACAAGCAGGGATACAGTCTAGACACAAAGATCCAGATACAAAAACACAATACAGATGGGCTACAAGGAGGCAAACCAGATCCAAGGTTCCAGATCCAATGATGTGATCTAGATACAGGAACCAGGACAAATAATCCGATCTGGATAGCAAGATCTACAGTAAATACAAGGATAAGACCTATTTACAAGGAGCTGGACAGGAGGATAAGATCTAGATACAAGGATTAACTCTAAATACAAGGATCAAGATATAAAGGTAGCATCTACACGCATGGATAAGATCCACATAACGGTCTAGATACAAGGTCACAATCTACACACAGGTCATCATCATCATCATCATTACATCTAAACAGACATGAGATCACGGTCCGGATGGAAGGGTCTGGATGCAGCGATACGATCTAGATACAAGAATCTAGGCGCAGGTAGTCTTTGGTCCAGTCGGGTCGATACTGACCGTCAGCGTTTGTTCGTGGGCAAACTGTAACTCACTGGACATTTTCTACCACAAGACCAGTTCACAGCTGACCTTTAGCTCTGCCAAGCAGCAACCTCCAGGCCGAAAAACGAAGCTAACGCAGAGGTGCCAAAAACTGCAGTTCCTCAAATGGCCACTGAGGCTGGTTCCAAAAGCGAGTCAGTCCCCATAGACCCCCATACAGCTGAAATAAACATGTTTATAGCCTGGTACAACAAACGGTTTTCCTCTCTATAGATGTATGGGGGGGGGGGGGGGGGTGAATATTCACATCCTACAACTCTGTCCACATCCATGTTTCACTGTGGACGTCATCACATGCATCTCCCAACCTTTACAGTCCTCCAGACACCAGGACACAATCCAGAACCTGCTCTTGGTAAAAAGGTCAGAAGGCTCTAGATGAAAGAATAAGATCTGGATTCAGGGATCTGGACACAAGGATCCGGTCTGGATGCTGGACGCTGCATGAAGCAGTGATTATAAAATGGACCAAAGTGCTTCTGACGTTGTCTCGGTCGTGTCTCCTTTGTCCACAGTCGGTACGATGCATTCAGCTAAGAGCCTCCTGCCAGACATCGACCTCACTCCACATCCAGAATATTCCACTCAAACACAGGTGAGGCAGGTGGGCGCACGCGGCCGTGAGGTTGAGCCGGTCTCCTGAAGTTCAGAGGACGGACTAATAAGTCCTGACAGAGAGAGACAAGCCGGCGGACTGAGATCTGCCTCAGTGAACCCAGCAGGCAGGACGATCTCATCAATAAAACATCGTGCACTTTTATTATTAGAGCAGCTCAAATGCACACATGAATGGTGATGGAGGGATGAGAGCAGCGGCTCCTTTGCCGGGATTATTAACCAATGAATGAATGAATGAATGTGTCTCATGTCTTCACACTGGAGTCAGACCAGTCAGTCATCTCACCTTCCAACACTGCGTCAGTTTACAAACCCATCAAAGTCAAAGCCACGTCGTCCTGCTTTAGCTGATTTGGTCCAATCAGGAACAGGCCCACGGTCTCCTTTCGGTTCCGGTCCCACCAACCCCGACGCTTCGTGAGCGTCCTCCATGTCTCATACGGACACACGAGGTCCCCCTCAGCATCGCTGAGACGCACCTGGATGTTACCTGTACACTGATCCACGGCCGAATCAGGCGCTCAGAAAGCCT
>NC_092066.1:425000-532500 GCF_039877785.1 Chaetodon trifascialis | reverse complement strand
GTGCCACATTCAGGACGCGAGGCTGAGGGACAAAGTTGACACGTTTAAGATGCAGCACCGAGGTCTGGAGGTCTGAACATCCACAGACAGACAGAGAGACGGACAGAGAGAGAGACAGACAGAGAGAGACAGAGAGTCACAGAGATGGACAGACAGAGAGAGAGAGAGAGAGAGAGAGAGACAGAGAGTGAGACAGACAGACAGACAGACAGACAGACAGACAGACAGACAGACAGACAGACAGACAGACAGACAGACAGACAGACAGAGTTAATGATCTGGTTCCAGGTTCTCTGGCAGAACTCTTCTTCTTCTCTTTGTTCTTTGTGACATTGTTGCTTTTATTGGTTTCTGCTGAAACATGGAGGACATCTGACAGTCCGGCGTGTGGACGTCGTCCCGCCGTCACATCAAAGTCTGTTTGTTGTCTGACCTGTGCTGCGTCTCATTTCCTTCCTGTTTTATCTGCAGATCAAAGGCCTCTCTTCCTGTTGTTCGTCTTCAAACAGCCAATCAGCTGCAGGGAGGAACACCTGAGCACCTGCCTCTGATCACAGTCACATCCAAAGAACTCAGCTGGCTCTGCTTCCAGGAGAAGGAGACACAACTGATCAGTCCTGATCAATAACGTCCCATTTCCTTCTTCCTCTCTGCAGTGTGTCTTTGTTTGTGTACAGTGTGTTGTTTGTGTACAGTGTGTCGTTTGTGTGCAGTGTGTCATTTGTGTGCAGTGTGTTGTTTGTGTACAGTGTGTCCTTGTTTGTGTACAGTGTGTCATTTGTGTACAGTGTGTCCTTGTTTGTGTACAGTGTGTCGTTTGTGTGCAGTGTGTCGATTGTGTGCAGTGTGTTGTTTGTGTACAGTGTGTTGTTGTTTGTGTACAGTGTGTCGTTTGTGTGCAGTGTGTTGTTTGTGTACAGTGTGTTGTTGTTTGTGTACAGTGTGTCGTTTGTGTGCAGTGTGTTGTTTGTGTGCAGTGTGTCATTGTTTGTGTGCAGTGTGTTGTTTGTGTACAGTGTGTCGTTTGTGTACAGTGTGTCGTTTGTGTACAGTGTGTTGTTTGTGTACAGTGTGTCCTTGTTTGTGTACAGTGTGTCGTTTGTGTGCAGTGTGTTGTTTGTGTACAGTGTGTTGTTGTTTGTGTACAGTGTGTCGTTTGTGTGCAGTGTGTTGTTTGTGTGCAGTGTGTCATTGTTTGTGTGCAGTGTGTCGTTTGTGTGCAGTGTGTTGTTTGTGTACAGTGTGTTGTTGTTTGTGTACAGTGTGTCATTTGTGTTCAGTGTGTTGTTTGTGTGCAGTGTGTCGTTTGTGTACAGTGTGTCATTTGTGTACAGTGTGTCGTTGTTTGTGTACAGTGTGTTGTTTGTGTACAGTGTGTTATTGTTTGTGTGCAGTGTGTCATTGTTTGTGTACAGTGTGTCGTTTGTGTACAGTGTGTCGTTTGTGTACAGTGTGTTGTTTGTGTACAGTGAGTTGTTTGTGTACAGTGTGTTGTTGTTTGTGTGCAGTGTGTCATTGTTTGTGTGCAGTGTGTCATTGTTTGTGTACAGTGTGTCGTTTGTGTACAGTGTGTTGTTTGTGTACAGTGTGACGTTGTTTGTGAATCTCTCGTGAATGAACACATGAATTCATCACAGCAGCTGTCAGTCACAAACAGGAAACACATCTTCCTAAGAAGAGAAGAAGAACGACTTCCTGCTCAACATTCATCCATTCATCTACGATCCACATGAACACCTGAACACACACCTGAGCACACAAACCTGAGCACACACACACCTGAACACACACCTGAGCACACAAACCTGAGCACACACACACCTGAACACACACGTGTGAACACACACACCTGAACACACGCCTGAGCACACACACACCTGAACACACACGTGTGAACACACACACCTGAACACACGCCTGAGCACATACACCTGAGCACACGCCTGAACACACACACCTGAACACACGCCTGAACACACACCTGAGCACACACCTGAGCACACACCTGAGCACACACCTGAGCACACACACCTGAATACACGCCTGAACACACGCCTGAAAACACACCTGAAAACACACCTGAAAACACGCCTGAACACACACGCCTGAACACATACACCTGAACACATGCGTGAACACACACACACGCCTGAACACACACCTGAGCACACACCTGACCACACACCTGAACACACTCCGTTCTGTTAACTGGATTTTTGTTATTGCTGGTCAGAAAAAAATAAACACTCAAACTGTTGAAGTGACTCAATCGAACATCTGTCACCAGTTATTGATTAATCAATAAATCAGTAACTGGTGACATCAATCTTAATATTCATTGACAGTCCGTGAACCGATCAGCTGATTGATGATCATCACAGCTGCAGCAGCACAGAAACAACCGTCATGAAGTCACGTTTGAAAAGTGGCAGAAATGTTAAACAACGGATCGATCACTGATCATTGATCACCGATCACTGATCACCGATCGCTGTCTTTGTCTCAGGTGTTTCTCTTCACAGGTCAGTAAAGCGGTCCAGTCTCTGTCGGATCAAACGTCCTGAGGCTGGACCGCGTTCACGTCACATACAGAAGTCAGAAATAATGAAGTCCAGTTCGTGTGAGACCTGAATGACCGCTGAGCTGAAAGCAGGTAAAAACTCACCTGGACCTGGTACATGTCTCTGGGTCGGTGGTTCTCCAGCAGCTCTCAGATCAGATCCTCCGCCGTTCAACTGCGGCCGCCTGCAGGACAGCACAACCCGGCTCCGCCGCAGAGAGCCGCTCCGTATGTCTGCGGGGCCTTTCGGCTCGGAAGCCTCTGCAGAATAACGCCGATGTCCGGCTCCGGTCGGTGCTCCCGGTCCGCTCTGGTCCCCGGTCCGCTCTGTCCAGCCTGTCCCACACCGAAGCAGCCAAACGCCGCGGGGTCCGTTCGTCATGTCGCTCCGCTCCGGTGGAGGGCGGGACGAAAACACGCCGAGCGGAGCCGAATCCGTCCCGAGCAGCTCCGAAGTCAAGTTGCCCGAGCTCCACAAGGGGACTTCCTGTGAGGGATTTCATAATAAATAATGAATCGTTTGTCAAAGAGAAAACCAGTGTGTTGGTGAATACTGGGAACCAGTATGTCCCACCACAGACTGACCTATCAGATCATTAAGTGACGTCTCAGCTGATTAGGACACTGTCAAATCAAAGGTCGCAATGATTCAAACTGAAGTCAAATGTTTAAATGATCAAGAGTATTTTTAGTCTTCATCCGTTTCAAGTTGTCTTTCAGAAACTCATCATGAGTCACTGCACGATGTGACAGATGATTTCATGCCACATGTGAGCACTTTCAATCACAAATGTTATTCTAAATATACTTTTTAATTTATGGTTTTATTTTGAAAGCAAAGCTGCATCACTGGCGGTTTAATTTTTTTCTCTACTTGACACATGACACACCTGAGAAACACCTGAGGTGGCGCAAATGAATCCTGCAGGTAAATATTTACTTCAGATTGAGGTTTTAATAAAAATACAAAGTGTTCATTTGTGTTCAAGTGTGTTCAGGTGTGTTCATTTGTGGTCAGGTGTGTTCAGGTGTGTTCAGGTGTGTTCAGTTGTGTTCAGGTGTGTTCAGTTGTGTTCAGAGAGCCACATGAAGCAGGAAAATGGCCAAATGTAAAAAGGTGACGAACGTTTTCGTATGTGACCTCCTTTACGCACTGATCAATAGAGCAAGAGCTGTTCGCCACATGATGACATCACATGGACCCGCCCCCTCCAGCTCTGCTGTCAATCAAACACACATTTCAGAGAATATCTCAAAGCACCTTTTTTTCTGTTGGACAATAAAAATCACTTTGAGAGCAAGACTTCAGTGAGGAAGACTACAGGGAGGAAGACTCAGTGATGACAGTTGTTGTTCTTACATCACATTCAGTTTAATTGATTCTCAGTTTCATCAAAATATATTGAACAAACTCAGCAGCTCTGTGAAAATGATCCATGTGAAGCAGATTCACTGACGTCCACGAGCTTCTCTGAGGGCAGAACCTTCCAGAAAACTTCCTCTTTCTTTCTTTCTTTCTTTCTTTCTTTCTTTCTTTCTTTCTTTCTTTCTTTCTTTCCCCTTCAATCTTTCTTTCTTTCTTTCTTTCTTTCTTTCTTTCTTTCTTTCTTTCTTTCTTTCTTTCTTTCCCCTTCAATCTTTCTTTCTTTCTTTCTTTCTTTCTTTCTTTCTTTCTTTCTTTCTTTCTTTCTTTCTTTCTTTCTTTCTTTCTTTCCCCTTCAATCTTTCTTTCTTTCTTTCTTTCTTTCTTCTCACCAGGCTGAAGATCTTTTTGTCTCTTATTTCAAGAAGCTCTGCTCAGTGATGATGAAGGTTTGGACGAGGAAGACGCTGAATGAACACGAACAGGATGAAGGTGTTCATTGTTTCTCTTTAATCTTTCTTCCTAAATTAAAAGCCAACAAAGGATCCAATCAGAGCTCAGGAGGCCACGTTCTTACTGAGCGAGCTAACGGGCTACGTCACCTGGACATGTACCAGGTGCAAGTGAGGGGATGAAGGGATGAGGGATGAAGGATGAAGGATGAAGGGATGAAGGATGAAGGATGAAGGGATGAGGGATGAATTGTTGAGCGGATGAGGGATGAGGGTGGAGAGATGATGAGTAGGGGGTGTATAGGGTGGTGGTGGGAGGGTGTACAAAGAGTCGAAGGGGAAGTGAATCAGGTTACCCTTTACCCAGAGATCAGAGGCATTAAGTCCGGATGAAAAACCAGATCCGTCTTTGTGGAACCAGAACCTGGTTTGAAGTCCTTCAGGATCTCAGCTGCTTCTCTTCACCTGCTGCGTTGATGAGCACAGAAATGGAAAAACCCACAAACAGTTTGTCGAGAGTCCCTGAAGTTTACTGCGTCAACAAGGTCCCAGACCCTCAGCAGTCCTGCTGGAAGCGTTTCAGGAGATGAAACTGGACCCAAAACCTGAAGCGTCCCAAAAGAAAAGAAAAGGTCTCAGCACCGTCTGTGTTTGCGTCCTCTCAGACGAGTTGGTGCTCGAGGCCTCGTGATGCCAGTGGAGCTAGCAGCTCGATGGCTAACATGTCAGCCAGCAGCCGTTCGCTAACTGTCACTGACTGTAAAGCAGGTGTAGCCGACGGTGATACAGCTAATGAGCTACGACAGCGTCCTCTGTTCTGGACTTTCTGTCCACTCAGAGCTCAGCTCTGTCAACACGGCGCGTCATTGGTCAGCGTTGAGCTGAGTTCATCAAACTGAACTCAATAAATAAATAAACAAACATATATGAATTCACTGCCTTTTAACCTTTTTTCTGGTTCACCTGTGAACACACCTGCCGTCACAGGTGTGATGTCACCTGTGACGGCAGGTGACGCTACACCTGCTGGTTTCACTGCTGGTGTGACTGGGCTGTTAAACTGGAAATAGTCAGTGATGCTGAAGCTTACACTCCTCCTGATTCATGTATGTACAGAGGGGTGACATGGAGATGTGGAGGTCAGGGTGGTGTCTGTCAGCGGTTGAGTTGCATTGTGGGTAATGTAGGCACCATGTTTCATTTTGTTTTTGAACTCTCAGAACGTTCAGATCTGTTGGCGGCGGTCGGTCAGTCAGACTTTGCTGCTGCTGGATTTGGGTCCTCTTCTTCGCTTGTTTGCCGGCGTCATCACCTGTAACCGTGACGTCACTGCTGTCCGCATCATCACAGGTGACCTGGGTACCTGTGATAACCAGTTTGTGTGCTGCGGCGCTGGTGGCACTGACCTTGTCACCCTCGGTGTCAGTGGTGGTGGCGGCGTCTCTTGGACCGCCGCCACTCTGACGGTGTTCCTCCCGTACAGCCTCCTCTCGTACTCCAGCAGCTGGTCCCAGAAGCCAGCGTTCAGCCTGACGTAGGGCCGGCTCTCCCGGACCCAGCGGTGCGCCTGGCTGAGCGTCACCTCTCTGTACCGCATCAGGTACGCCATCACCAGCGCCGGTGAGTGGCTCATACCGGCAGCGCAGTGCACCAGTGTGCCTCCTGCACGGTTGCCATGGATGCGATCAGCCACTCGGTCAAAGTGGTCTCCGAGGCGGGCGCTGGGCAGGTCGGAGACCGGAACCCGCACACACTCCACCCCCGGGTAGGCGGGGCAGGCGTGATTGAGCGTGGCGTTGACAATCAGGGTGATGCCCATCCGCGACACCAGCGCAGCGTTGAGCGGTGCGTCGGCGCCACTGAGGAACAAGGTCGGCGTGATCCGAGAGACCGACATGAGGCCAACCTGTCAGGAAACACATGATGGTGTTAATCCAGGAAGCTGGTTCTGCAGCACCAACCCCCCAAACACACCCGAGACCCTCATGGTCTCTGTCAGATGGAGGGCCAGGACTGTTAGCCTAGCTTAGCACAAAGACTGCCACTAGTTAGATCCACTAACCAACTAACTGGTACACATCAAACACACAACACGTTCCTAAAACTGACACAGCAGCTCTGATAGGCTGATCTGATCATGTGACAGTCTCCTCACATGACTGAGGAGTTTCCTCACAACAGCAGGTGGCGCCATGAGACCTTTTAAAACGCCGGGAGCAGAAATAACAGCGTGTAGGATCTATTCAACGTCCAAACTGCACTTGAACGCACCATGGGTATCACTGCACACCTGCACAGGTAACATTGCACACAAATACTAACACGCTCACAGCCTGGCGCACATGCGCGTGCACACACACACATACACACATGCGCAGTTCTTTAATAACGGGTTATCAAACAGCAGAAAACAGAAGCAGACACGATGAGAGCCGATGGAAGCAGACATCAGTCAAACACTGGATGCTAACGATCGACTGACGGCATCATAACCTTTGGAATAACATCCAGCTGTTAAATGGACTCGCAGCGCCACCTGCTGCTGTGGACAAGGACTGAGCACCACAGTCACACCTGAGGACAGACCTGTCAGAGGTCATGTGACGTATTCTGCACCTGCCAGAGCTGCTGTTAGCCAGGTGTTTCACAAACGTGTGTCTGTCTGTGATGTTGAGTCGGAGTGTGTTTGTTCAGGCAGGAAATGACGTCAACACCGATGATTAAAGGCGGCGAAGTGTCCTCACACTGCTGCGCTACCGTGTGTGAGTGTGTGTGTGTGTGTGTGTGAGGGTGTGAGTGTGTATGTTTTACCTGCTGCTTGGTCGCTCCTTCACTCTGGTTTTGCTTGTTTCTTCCTCTGATCACAGCTCTGAATGAACACACACACACACACACACACACACACACACACACACACAGATGATACCTTAGAAGGCTGTGTGTGTCTGTCGGCCAGCCAATGAACTGAAGGGTTAAATTTAGTGCCACAGCTGAAAACTGGTGCTGAGGTCATGTGACTTTTACCAAAATAAGACCAAATGACTAACAACAACTAAAACCACTAAAACACACACAGACTGTGACGTTTTCTACACACAGATTCTGTTATTGACTATTTTTTATTGATTATTGAAGTTCACATGAACGTGATTATTTATTATTATTGTTGTTGTGATCATGAATAAACAGGCTACATGTTGAGAGGCGCTGAATCTTATTGGTTTTCTTTTCTGTTTCTAACTACTTGTTAAATTAACTAAATATAATTTGATAAATATAAAATGTTATAAATAAAGTTGTACATAAACTTGTATTTAGCTGAGCCGGTGTCAGCTGATCACTTCATGACTGCCTTCATTTCTATTATTTGAACATTATAAGAACATATTCCATCATTAAATATCATGAATTGCACAGAATGATCTAAAATATTACACAATAACAAAGATGACGGGACATTAAGATATGTGCTCCTTCTTCTTCCGTCCTGTTGGGGGCAGTGGAGGGCGGCCGGAAGTTTAGAGAAAGAAGCGTTGTGACGAAGGAGAAGTCCATCCGGCCGACAGGGGACCAGTTAACTTCCTCTGTCATGGCGGAACTGAACCGACAGCTTCAGGAGTATTTGGCCCAGTCCAAAGGTGGCGGCGCTAAGACCATCTCCCAGTCCAGCTCCAGCACCACGGTGGACCTGGAAGACCCGGAGCCCGTATCTGGTAGCTGGTTCGGGCGGTGGTCGAGCCCATGGACCGGGAGCCGCGGCGGTAGTCCGTCCGACCACAGTCCCAGCAGCTTTTCTTGGCCGTGGTCGGCCGAGCCGGACCCCTGCCTGCCGGGAATGAGCCGCCGGCAGCGGCTGGTGGCCTTCGGGGTGTGCGTGTCGTTTTCCGCGCTGTGCTTCGGACTGTCGGCGCTGTACGCGCCGCTGCTGCTGCTCTACGCGCGCAAGTTCGCGCTGCTGTGGTCGCTCGGTTCGCTGTTCGCCATCGCTGCGGCGGCGGTGCTGCGCGGCCCCAGCAGACTGGCCGCCGGCCTGCCCACCTCTCCAGGTGCCGCGGTCTATTTGTGCGCCCTCGGAGGGACTTTGTACGCGGCGCTGAGCCTCCACAGTACCGTGTTGACCGCGCTGGGAGCCGCCCTACAGGTCACCGTCATCGTCGGATATGTGGTGTCGCTGCTGCCCGGGGGGAGCGCCGGGATCCGCTTCATGGGGGGGATGGCGGCGTCTGCCATCAAAAGAACCGTGACCGGGAAGACTATGCCGATCTGAGCGGACAGATGTCACAGACCCGAGGCGGGGTCACACATCCATTAGGACAGGATCTGTGGCCCCCAGGGGCCGCTGAGGAGTCCCTGTTTGTAAAGGACCAACCTCAGTTCAGAGCAGCCTGATTATGAGCTGCTGTTCACAGACTGATTTCAGTCATATGTTTGGCTGATGGAAGAATTGACACATTAACTAAACCCTGACCTTTGACCCGCAGGATAAATGGCTGCTGTCCCGGGGACCAAATCAAGTGTGAAAGACGTCCAGTTGTGAGACTTTACTCTGATGTACTTTGAATCAATGACATGTATCTGGGTGAGAGGTTCAGGTGGATGCAGGAAATAAAAACCTAGACATGTGTTTGGTTTCATGTATCGTCTGTGACCTTTGACCCCGGTCCTCACCAAGTGCACCAGGTCCAACAAGTCCATTGAAGTAAACGCAGAGACATTTCACATGGTCTCTGTGCTTCTTTCACTAAAAGCGTCTCCGTTAGCGGTTTCTGGACAGGTTTACATTTAGACATCATTCAAAGAGATGAGTCCAGCATGGAGTCCAGGATCGAGTCCAGGATCGAGTCCAGCAGCTGCTCTGGCTCAGTGCACTCTGGGCTCTGCAGATCACTTACAGTCACAAACATCAGCTCCATGAAATATTGGACGCGTCTCATTTAAGCTCGGCTCGGCTCACGAGGAGCTGAAGTGTGAATCTTTATTGTCCACGTCAGTGGAGTCAGTGACAACACAAAAACATAGAAATCTTTTACAAAAAGACAAAAAGCATGAGGCTGAAGACAGTGTTCACTCCGAAATAAACTGAGATACAAAGACCATATTTTACATTAAAATAATTCTGTGCTTCAGTGAGGTGGAGACAGATTGTCAATGAGACACTTTATTGGTTTACTGTCCGTCTACCTGTCAGCTCAGGCGCTTCATCAAACTGCTGAGTCCGTCTGGACCAATCAGAAACCACCGTCCTGCACGGCAGCAGAGGTCCAAATGTGTCACATGACCAAAAGTTTGTCTGGAGGTTTTCAGGATCTGGACCTGGTCTCAGGCCTGTGGAGGGACCAGCAGGGACAGCCTACTGGAGCAGAGGAAGATCGTGGGAGTTTATTCGGGACTACCGGCCCCGGCCGCCCCCCCTCGGTGGTCCTCTGGGTGCCGGTCCTCCTCTCCTGGGAACCGGTCCGGGTCCTCCTCCAGGACCCCAGCCGCCTCGTCCGCCTCGTCCCGATAGACCGTAAGCGTCCTCCCTCTGAGGGGGACGACCTGCAGGGAAGCAGCAGAGACGGACGTGAGGACAACAAAGTGGTTCAGTCCACAAAGTCAAGATTCTTCATCTTTATTTCAGATTCTTCTTCTTTCACCACGACGTGTCCCTGCGTCAGAAATATCTTTGATTTGTTTGTTTTAATGGTGGAAATGTTGAAGAGCTCATGTCTCATGTTTGTCTTTATGTCCCTCTGTTTTTCATCCATTAAATCCAATAAACAAACATCGTAAACTAGAATATAAACAATAAAACAAGTGTATCATCATTAAATGAAGAAAACAGACGACATGTTTTAAAACGTCATAGATTTAGAGAAGAGATCCTGTCCTGGGGGGGGGGGGGGGGGGGGGGGCTCACCTCCGTCAGTTCCCGGTGACTCTCTCTCTCGGGGGTCTCCGGTTCCTGGTCCGTCCTGCCACGGACGTTTCCGGGGGGGCAGAGACGCCATGTCCATCCCCTGCAGGGAGGAGGAGCGCTCACGACCGGCCGGAGACGACCCATCATGCATCTGCTGACTGTCCCTATAACCATCGTGACCTACGGGCAGGAAGACAGAGAGACGCCCGCCACAATAAGAGTCTGCAGAGAAATAATTCAGTGTGCTGGTTTGTGAGGTTTCACGTCCAAAATCACTTTCTGTTTACTGTGAATATAAAACTCAGTGCAAAGGTTCAGTCATGACATTCATTTTCTGCCGTTCCTCCACATTCCTGCACAGTCAGCCAAAAAGCCCAAACCAAGACCTGATCCTGAACCTGATCTTGAACCATGGGGGTGCCTGCAGGGATTTGGTCTCTTTTGAAAGGAAACACTCTGAACTTGAATCCCCAGCAGTCAGAATCAGTGTAGAGGCTGCTGACACTGAGAAACACAGGTTTGACTTCTGAGGATCTTTAGCGTTTTTCTGGATTGGCTCATCTGGACCTTTGCCATCGTAACGTCACTACGAGACTTCATCGATGAGCTGCATTGATTCGATCATCGCTGGCCTGACTGTCGGTCTGACTGTTGCGACTCTATCTTGAAATGCTTTTGGTCAGTTTAATCGTATCTTTCTGATGATGAGTAAACACCCGAAACACAAAGGGGGGAGTTTATTTGTAAAGCACATTCATCCATTCATACGCACTGCACATCATTAAAGGGGAAGTAAATCACATCAGACGTGTGAAGGTCAGGTCAGGAAGTCTGAGACGACCTGATGAGGACAATCACCGACAGGAGACAGAAAACCTGATCAGAGGACACTTTGACCTCCTTCGACTTCAGAGGACAGACGCCTGGTGCAGCTCAGTTTGAAGGAGTTGGCAGCGGTAAGACTGGATGGATAGAACAGAGACCAGTTCTAGCTCCTCTCACCTCCTCCTCTGGGTGGACCTCCTCCTCGGAGCGGCCTCCCTCTGCCTCCATTGTCCCAGCCTCGACCCATCTCCTCCGGGCCATCGAAGCCCTCCTCCTGGCCGCCGTACTCATCCTGGTACCCCCGACCTCCCGGCCGGCCGGCGCCTCCTCCTCTGAACCTGAAACACCCAGTGAGTCCAGTTCAGATCTGTCCAGACCACTGAGGGTCTGCAGGTTTTGGTTTTAACTCCTGTCCCACCTCCCGTTCAGGCTCAAACACTACAGCACCAGACTGAGGAGAAAAAGGTCTCACCTGTCGTCTCTCCGTCCTCTAAACTCTCCTCCAGTGAACCTCTCATCAGGGCCCCAGTTCCCTCCATTCCCTCCTCCTCTGTGTCCTCCCCCCCTGTGTCCTCCCCCTCCTCCTCCCTGGTATCCTGCTCCAGGTCCAGATCTCCAGCCCTCCTCTCCTCTGCCATGGAAGTCCTGGCCTCCATCAAAGTCCTGCGGTCCACGCCTACCCTGCTGGTTGTCTCCCCAGTACGGGCCCGAGCCCTGGTCTGGTCCTCCGGGACCCTGCCGGTCAGGAGGGCCCATGTGGTGGTTGGGTGGTGGCCCCCGAGGGTCTCCTAACATGAGAAGAGTCAACAGTGATTTAATGAAGTGACGGTCTGTGACGCTGTGCTGAGAAACAGTGGAGCTTTCAGCTAAACGCTAACACGACAACAATGACAATGACGACATGCTAATGTTTAGCAATTATAATGTTACCATGTTCACTATCCTAGTTTAGCATGTTAGCATGCTAACACTGGCTAATTATCACAAAACACAAAGCCCAGCTGAGGCTCATGGGAATGTCTTCAGTTCTGCAGGTATTTGATCCAAAGAGTTGGACACATTAACATGCTGACCTGGTGATGGCGCTGAATGAAAAGTCAGAGGATCAGTGAAGTTATTTCAGTCACGTTCTGAGCAGAACGTGAATGTTGGAACCACGTTTCACCACCATCATCATCCAACAGTTGAGATATTTGAGTTTGAACCAAAGAGGTAAGCTGACTTCACCCTCCATAGCGCTGCAGTGCTAACATGGCTAAAGCCGGGCATACACTGTGCGATATTTTAACTCGTGTGATTCTGCTCCATCTCAAACTGAACGACTAGATGGCCGAGTTCAAAAGTTCACAGCCCACGAATCTTGTTCTCACACTACACGGCCCGATGCTCTGATGCAACTTGACTGCTCACACTATACGTCCTTAAACTACACGTCGGACTCTTGTATGCGGAACGGCAACGTCAAAAAGAAGTAGAAGAAGAAGAAGAACCCGGAAGTGGGAGACGTCAACAAAAATGCCAACGAAAAACAAACGCGCTGCCTTGGCAATTTGTGCCATTCTGTGTGGAGAAACTCAAAAAGAAAAGCGAAAACGGCGTGTATGTCTGGGCAGACGTGGGCAATGCATGTTTCTTCGTCTACTTGTTTTGACCTGACGTCACTTCAGAGATCGCGCATGCTCTGTGCGAGAGGTTACGGCCAAGTGGGTCGTGACACTGCTTCTACTGAGCGATATCTTCACGAGGAGCGACCAGGATTTCAAACAGGTTTGATTTTCTTGCGAGCACACGATTTGTGATCGGGAGCTGGTCGTGAGGTGTTCATCTCTCCTCGTTACCCCACGTACACTGTACGAGGCTCGACACGCGGTTGAGCCAAAATTCTGCCCGATCCAAAAAATAGTCGCACGAGTGGCAAATCGGCTCAAATTGAGCCGATAATCGCACAGTGTATGCCCGGCTTAAACGGTTCGAGTCCTGCTGAGAGCTCAGCCCTCGTGGTAACACGATGACACAGTGATGTTAAGACAAAGTGGCCCCAGGTGAAGCTCATGTAGTGCAAATAAAAGAGGGCCTAAAGCGGAACCCTGGGGAACACCACATATCTGGATCCAACTGAAGCCAATCAGCTCTGCTCATAAATGAGTCTGCATACTTACAGGCTATAAGGTGCTTTTCATTTTCTGTGTGGTCTTACCTTTGCTGGTGGGCCCCTGCTGCCCCATCCCATGCATCATAGGCCCTGCGTTCTGACCCTGCAGAGACCAGATTTATTACTACCGGCTGACAGTTTCACAGAACAAATCAATGCTGAAACTGATTGTGAACCAGGGACCAAACACTTGAACTCACCTGGTGCTGCATGTATGGAGGTCCCTGCATGTTTCCGTGGGGTCCTTGCATGTTTCCTGGGGGGCCCTGCATGTTTCCATGTGGTCCCTGCATGTTACCTGGAGGCCCCTGCATGTTTCCATGAGGTCCCTGCATGTTACCTGGGGGGCCCTGCATACTTCCTGGAGGACCGTGCATACCTCCCGGTGGCCCCTGCATGTTGCCCATCCCATAGTTGTTTGACATGTTGCCATGTGTCCTGGGCGGGGGCCCCATCATCCCACCCTGCGTGGGCCCCTGAGGGCCCATCATGTTCCCCTGAGGTGGCATCATGCTCCCCTGAGGTAGAGGCCCTTGAGGATCCCTTGGACCCATTCCTCGAGGAGGGGGGCCCATCATCCCACCAGGGGGGCCCTGCATCCCTCTGGGTCCCATGACATGAGGCCCCTGGGGACCCATGTTTCTGGGAGGGCCCGGGTGTCTCTGCATGCCTTGCGGCCCTTGCATATCTGGTGGTCCAATCATACCCTGAGGGGGGCCCTGGTGAGATTGGGGTCCAGTGGGTGGTCCCATCTGTCCAGGGGGCATGAAAGGAGGCTGCATGCCTCCGGGGCCCATGGGAGGCCCCATGCTGTTGGGCATCTGCTGGGGAGGCATGTTTGGCGGAAAGCCCTGCTGGCCAGGGGGGATCGGGCCCCCAGAACCTCCGGGACCTCCAGGACCAGGGAAGGGCGGCATAGGGCCCTGTCCCTGTGGGGGGCCCATGTTGCCGTCTGTGTTCATCTGGTTCATCCGGTCCATCTTCATTTGCTGCACAAAGGACGGAAGACGTGTTTAAAAAGAGGTCAGACTTCATTTATTCCAGATTACGACTGATGGTTTAATGAGGTCGCTGAGGAGTTACTGGCTGGTTTTTGGGACACAGAGGCACTGACGGAGGTCTTCATGGCTGGACTATTATTTGGGTGGAGTAAGAAGTTGGTACAGAGTTGCAAAGGTGCTACTAGGTGTTTGCTAGGACCTTGTATGCGGTGGCTGTGTGGTTGCCAAATCTGCCATAATTCATTAACTTTTCAATGGATCGACAATTTCACTAATTTCACCAAATCCAGTAACGTCCTGAATGAAGTAGCAATGACGTCATGAGGCCTGAGTGCCAGTCGACGCGTATTAAAATCACAAAACAAAGCTGTGTAGCTTTGTCCTCGTCAGGGACAGGGAGCGCCCACCTCCAGCAGCATGGGGTTGGTGTACTGCAAAGCTGCCATCTCCTGCTCGATCTCCGCCTGAGTTTTCTTCTTCATGTCCACTTTCTGCTCCACCTTCCGGTCTTTGGACAAATCTCCACCGGGGGGCATCATGGGTACTTTATTCTCCGCCCAGGCCTGCAGAGACATGACGGAGGTCACGGTCAACGACACTGACATCATTCAAACTTCAGCACAACTTGTGTCCGTGTGGTGTTGAAGACATAAAGGACTTCATCACTTTTACAAACAGGTGTCCAGGTGTTCCTCAGTGCTTAGTGCCAGGTATTTACCTGTTGGAACTGTGCTGGGATGGGTTTGGCATACGGTACTTTCTTCTGCGGGACCTTCTTGGCGTCTTTACCCATGACCTCATCCATGCCCCAGTCTAGACCTGGAATGGACATCTCCACCTCAGGAGCAGCCTCTTTATCTGGAGACAACAGGCACACCTGAGTCACACCTGATAACTGAGTAAAACCTTTCAGACCTAAAACATGGACACGGTTTCTGGCAGTTTGTCGGACAAATCACGCCGGAGGAGGTGTTGGTCTGTGACATACAGGCGATCACCGGCGCAGAAACAGACACTGAAGTCCTGAGCTTGAAAATAAATCTCTCCTCTGTTCCCTGAAGCCCGGAAACCTTCCAGGAGGAGACTTACTGCTCTGCTCCTGCTCCATGGCGGCCTTCAGCTGCTCAGGGATGCCCATGCCGGGGATGGAGGCCACGCTGTTCAGGTCCACGTCATCTGAGACACCCACACAGAAACAGAACGGTAAACAGCAGTGATCAGACGAAATCACAAACTCTTGCGCGCTGTTTGTCCTCCTGCGGCTCACCGTACTCCATGCCGTCCTCTGACATCCCAGGCAGCAGGTTCAGGTTGTAGCGGTCTCTCATCTTATCACCTGGTCGATTCCTCGTCCAGAATTTACTAAAAAATGAAAAGAGCGCAGAGAAAGTTCCATTTGAAACACAGCTGGCCTGACATTCACATCCACTCAGAGGACGACGTGCGTCTGAGGTTCAGGAGGCGTTCAAGAGCTGCGACTGTTCACACGGCGATGAGGAGCTGCAGACCTCATGACGGTGACCTCTGAGAGGCTGAGCTGCATGGTGACGTGTTCGGCAGGTGAACAGGTGAGCTGTGCACTCTCTTAAGTCGAACACGTGTTTGAGGATGGACCATTTTCTTTACATGAAACACTTTGAGCTGCAGTCCCTGAGTGAAAGGTGCTGCACAAATAAAGCTCTTCATTCTAATTATCATGCTAACTGACGTGTGGAGCCAGTGTACTGTGTACACGTAGTACACGTCCTGCGTATGCAGTACATGTATATGTACACAGTTCATGTACCTGGTGTGGTCGTTGGAGCCGGAGCACAGGATGTGACCCAGTGGGTGCCAGGCCAGACTCCAGATCATCCCCTCATGAGCCATCTCCATCCCACCGACCTCCTTCTCCACCCTGACACAAACAACAACAACAACAACAGTCAACATCTGTACCAGTCAGACCATTAACAAACCAGCACAATCATAACGACGGGGGGGGGACAAAATAACAGAGACAGGTTTCAATCAGGACAGGAGTCACTCAGGTTCTTCTTCATCATCATCATCATCATCATCATCATTACCCAGTGTGCCAGAAGAGCAGAGAGCCATCAGAGCCTCCGCTGGCAAACAGACCTTCATGGACGGGATGCCAGGCCACAGCTGAGGACACACAGACAGAGAGACGTTCAGCTTACATCATCATCGGCACCACTGTCATCTTCACCATCACCATCGTACAGTGAACCTCCACCTGTGGACAGGTAGTTCTGCTCCCTCTCACCTGTTGCCTCCTTCTTGTGTCCTCTGAACACCTGCAGCTCCTCCTTCAGGTTTCTGATGTCAAACAGTTTACACAGGTGGTCACGTGACGCCGTCAGCAGCCAATTACCATTCAGGTTCCACTTCACCTCCATCACTGTGTTCTTGTGGGCGTGACTGAGCAGAGAAACATTCAATCAAATGACCGGACACGACCAGAAGGTCTGAGTCACGGCGTGACCACTGCCACTTCCTGCACCCACGACCAGCTGCTCATACATCGATCACACCTGGCTGTTCTGTGTGTCCACAGGCCACACGTCACAGGTGAGACACTGTCTCGACCGTCTCTGTGCATTCACTCTGCAAGCTGAACAGAGACCAGCTCAAAGTCTCAAAAGACAAATAACAAGAGCTCAACGTTAGACGACCTCCCTGCTCACTGATCTGATCTGGGCTCAGTTTCAGATCTCTGATGAACTCACAGTGTCGCCAGACTCTGTCCGGTCTTTGGGTCCCAGAACTTGATTGGCTGCTGGCTGTCCTTACTGCCGGAGACCACCAGACCTTTAGTGGGATGCCAGTCGACACACTTCACATCAGCACCGTGACCTGCAGGCACGCACGCACACATACACACGCACACATACACACACACACGCACGCACAGACAGAAACACATTATCTATAGTTTAATTTTCCATTATATTATGATAATGATAATAATAATAATAATAATTACTATTATTATCATTATTGTTATTATTATTATCATCATTATTATTATTATTATGGTCTATTTTTCTGGCTCTTCTTTGTCTTTATTTCCAGTCAGATTAAAAAATATCTATTTTCTATTTTCCTTGTTTCTATGGTAATGAGGGGGCATGTCCCAGTGCTTGCAGGGCTGTGATTGGTCACAGGTGATTACAGACACCAGTGTTGTACGGCGATGAGTGGCGTCAGTTGGTCGGAGCTCAGGTGAGTCTCACGTGTGGAAGCGGCGGCTCGTACCTCGGAGGATTCGCTCCTCGTGGCAGCGCAGGAAGTCCCAGATCCTCACCGTCCCGTCGTCCGAGCAGGTGGCAAATTTATTATCTGTGGGAGAAAAACTGGACAGGAAGAGAAGAGAGTCAAAGAACTGAGAACGAGCCGCTGAGGAACACCATGGGATCTGATCAAAACCTCCGGCGTGATGACGCGCTTCACGTTAAACCGTCGCTCAGCAGCCGTGGAAATGAGCTGCCAGGTGATGTCTCACCTGACGGACAGGACTGTCAGAGACCTTCAGTCTGGACACTGACTGTCTCCTCATTCATGTCTCAGCAGGACGTTCCTGTTGGAGTTGGTTGAGGTGGAGCTCATTTTAAACTAATGATTCTTTTCATTCTGGATCAATCAGCTGATCATTTCCTCCATCCATCCATCCATCCATCCATCCATCCATCCATCCATCCATCCATCCATCCATCCATCCATCCATCGTTTGCTTTGGAAACTTTGTGTGAACAGTGAGAAATGTGGTGACGATGAGCCCAGAGTGACACCTTCACCATGTTTGTTTGGTCAAAGCACATTGAGATCATTGAGAGGAAAAGCAGCCAATCAAACGTCTGAGAGGATCAAACATGGTTCAGTTTGTTTGTGCGTTCAGATGACGTCAGAGGAGCTTCAGGCTTGTTTGTTTTAACGCGTGAAGTGAGCGAGGCCGTTTGATAAAAGAGCAAATACTGCAGTACTCATACTTCACTGTACTCTGTTAGACTGGACCGCTGTTGGACAGACTGACTTGGTGTTCCTAATAAAGTGGACACTTCACATCAGCTGAACCAAGAACACCAATGAGTGAGAGAGTGTGTGAGGGTGTGTGTGTATGCGCGTGTGTGTGTGTCGGGGGTTCCTGGTTTGTTTGTTTTTTCTAACTTTTCTCTTTTTATTTCTTCGGGATTCTAAAAATGTCTTCAGTGAGACAAATCTAACATTTGTCTCTCGATCAGTTGATCTGCTGATCGATGAGTCGATCACTTGCTGGATCAATACATCACAAACTGTCAACACAGCTCAAAGATCAAAACAGCCGATTCAGCAACGCTCTGTCGATCGACTAATCGATCAGCTGATCATACGACCAGTCCAACAATCCCACAATGCACTGCATGGCGTTACAGACGTCCTGAAGATGACCAGTGTTCAGGTCTAAATGTCTCCACCTGCTGGACGATCAGTGGAACGACAGCCAATCACACGGCAGCCTCATGTGGACGGGCGGGCAGCAGCAAAGTGCCTGCAGGCAGCAGACTGATCACATCATCAAAGACAAAGACAGACAGACAGACGGACGGACGCGTCCATCTTTATGCTGCATTCAACTCCCATCAGACAGGATGTCATGGACAGATTCAGTCTCAGCCAATAGAAACAAAAGAGCTGCAACTAACGACTATTAACACCTGATCTGAGCCGATGGATCATCTGGGCCATGAGATGTCAGAGAGCGACGAAGACGAGTGAAGAGGGACGTTCAGCAGGACTTTTGTCCCCTAACAGAGCAGAGCATCCCTACTGACGTGCCTGAGCTCGTGTCCGAGGACGTGTTTGGTGGATTCATGTCTGTCTTCGGTCCGGTTTGATGTGTTTGAGGCCTCTGAGGTTGGACAGAAAGTGGAAACTACTTTCTCTGCAGAAGGACAAAATCTAAACATAGGACGCTCATCGATGTCCTGACGAAGCAGCAAGGAGTCCTGTTTTTAAAGCCAAGCCGTCTCTGGACTCAAACCATCCTTCAGTTTTCTCTCATTGATATCTGTTGACTGACTGATCAGTTAATCAGCTGATCATTTCAAAAAGGCTACAGAAGAGTCTGAAACACGAACTCATCGTCACAAAAAGCCTAATTCAGCCTGAACTGAACAGACGTGACCTTCACTTGATTTACAGAGTCTGAACTGTCGAATGACTGTGTGAGGCAGATCTGGGCTCAGAGAAACGTGAGCCTGTTTCAGACACGGCTGCAGCAGGTCAACATCGTCAGTGGACGAACATCGTCAGTCAAAACACGTTAGCATGCTAACACCTGACTCCTTTCAACAGGACGAAAAGACGTCAGACACAGCTGACGAATCGGACCTGAGTCCAGCAATAAATCACATTTCACCAAAAACGTCTCAAAGTACAAAACTCAGAGCTAATAATTAAACTAAAGGGCCAAATGCTGTCAGTTAGCTTAGCTTAGCTTAGCTTAGCT
Organism: Chaetodon trifascialis; assembly: GCF_039877785.1. Lineage (NCBI taxonomy): Eukaryota > Metazoa > Chordata > Actinopteri > Chaetodontiformes > Chaetodontidae > Chaetodon > Chaetodon trifascialis. The sequence continues at coordinate 512,757 of NC_092066.1, read as the reverse complement.
CAGTCTGAACACAGACTGAAAGTAAACAATCAGACCCGAGTTCACAAAGCGCCCAGTTAGACACGGACTTCCTGTTTACATAGATGATGGCTCTTGATTGGACCAAGCCACAGGTGTCTCACAGGTTGGACGTGGTTCAGTGGATCAGTCCTCTGAAAGTGGTCAGTAGTTCTAAAGAGCATGTTTCACTCGTCTTCAAATGTCTCTGATGGAGACTAAATGTACAGTTAATGAGACACTTCGACACACAGGACACACAGACGTTTGACGTCAGACAGACTGGAGACGTCTACGTCCACACATCTCTGATGGTTTCTGGACATACCTACAGCAGCAACAAGAGGACTACGTAAGAAACTGATCTCAGGTCTGCTGAACGGCCAAGGATTTAGCACCTGAACGTCTCACCACACGGACACATTTTAAACATCACGTTTTTAGTGACGTCTGTGTCCGTCTCTGCCGTCCTCGGGTCTGTGACGCATCAGATAACCCCATTAAAGGGGTCTTACACAGATTATCTACACGTACGTCTACGCTGTCAAAGAGCTTAACCTGTGCTGCTCCAGTTAGTACAGAAGAAAGACAAATGAGGACAGAAGACATGGACTCACTGCTTCAGTCTTCAGGTGAGCCAGAGAGGAGATCTGACTCTCACCTCAGGACGCTCAGTCGTCACTCAGCTGCTCTCAAAGGGTTTGAATCGTCCACAAAGGACTGAAGACTGCACGTCCTTCAGTGAGGAGGCGCTCACGTGTCGGAGGAGACCGGGAGGAGAAGCGGAGGTCAGGAGGAAGCAGAACAAGCATCAACAAGAGGAACAAAACTTCAACGAACGTCGGTCTACAACAGCTTCAGCGCCGAGCGTCCAGAACACAAGGAGGCCAACGAGGACGACAGAAAACAGCGTGAACCCGCCAGAGCTGAGACGAACACAAAGCCACAATGAACATGAACACATCAGCGTTTGGACGAGCAGCTTGATGCTACCGACACACTGTGGCTGTCACTCCAGCAGGACTGAGGATCAATAATGGGCCTGATCAGGACTGACCACGAAAACACCACGAAAACACCTGAGCACACGGACAAGCTGACCACATCCAGGTGGGACCTCGAGGACACATTATGAGACGACGGAGAACTAACGGACACCATCAGGACCTAAAACATCCGACCGATGGACAGAAAACTAATCAGCTGCATCTCTGAGACCTGATCCCGAATCAGTCCACTGATGTTTCTCTGGTCTCCAGCACAAAAACCGAGTTTTGAACAAAACAACTTCAGAAAAAATATTAAAATGTCTGCAGCGGCGGCGTGAACCTGTCTCTAATGTCTTAAATGAGGACTTTGAGGCCTGAACATGAACCGAACCGACGAAATATTCAGAACAACTCAAAGAACAAAAATCTACCATGAATACATACCAGACTGGACAGTGGACACACCCTCAGACCAAAACTGAAGACAAAGACAAACTATGACTGCGTGAAATGTTAATAACAGTCCATTCAAAGAGGGACTCTCACTGAGGGGCCCCTGAGGCCCCTGAGGCCCACAGAACTGTTTGTCAGCCAAGCGACGTTAATGACAACTGGATTTGTTGGAAGGTGGATTTTGTCCTCCTCTGCATCCAGTGTTTGTGCTAAGCTAAGCTAAGCTAAGCTAAGCTAAGCTAAGATAAGCTAAGCTACGACACTCAAAGAGGAACAGGGGGACTCACAGAGACGTGACATCACAGGTTATTACAGGACAGCTCAGCTCCTGCGTCTGCTTCATCTCGGTGTTTTAAAATGTAAAGTCTGTCCACGGAGACCACAACGTCCCTGTATGACTCCTCTGGGGACCTTTGTGACATGGTACACTTCCTGTCTGTCCTTTCTGTCACCATGAAATAAAAAATGAATAATCACTGCCAACGTGAAGCTGAAAAGCTTTAACGTGCTCGGCTGAGCGTGACATGGACCGCGGACGATTTGACATCGTCTTGTTTTTAATTATTTCCAATGAAAATGTGGACACTGTCCTCAGTGAAGGCAGCGCCTGCAGGACAACGGGGACGTAATCGGCGTCTCCTCCACCTTGACTGCACTGCGACACTATGAGACTTTAGCGTGGCGTGAAGAGCCGAGGCATCCCAGCTCCACCAGGTGAGGCTGTTCACCTGGACGGTTCTGTTTTCGCTGCCAAAGAAAATAAAAGCACCGCCGAATGCTTTTATTGTGGAGCAGCAGCAGAGGAAACGTTGTCCTCTCAGCTGACCGGTGAGCAGTGAACCACAGACTAGGTTCAACACGAGTTACTCTGCGAGGGAGGAGACTCTCAGCGGTCGCTCGAGGACGGCGGACAGCAAACAGGAAACGCATCATCACGGCTCAGCTGCAGCGCACCGCCCCGGGCTGATGGGAAAACCCTGATCATGGTGGTTGAGTGGCTGGGACACACACCACGTCACGGACGCTTCCTGGTTCCATTCGGAAGGTCAGAAAGGTCATTGTGGCAGTAATTATTTCCAAACATGAAAACTCAATCCGACATGGACAGACGGTGAAATACGTCCAAACTACCACTGTAATCCCTCACGGCTGACACAGTAATCACATTACTTCCGTCCTCGCACAGAGACGTCCCGGCCGAGCGAGCAGCACCTCATCAGGCCAACATGGAGCCTGTGACGGACCAAAGAAGAAGAAGAGGACCTCACAGTGTGACATCACCACCAACCACAGCTCCAGGTGTGCTGCGCTTCATGACATCACACTGCACAGGTGTTCCCGTTTGGTTAAAGGTCATTCGACACAGGATGTTCGGTTTACTGACCGGGACCAGTACAGCCCGCTGCATGAGGTCATCTGTAGCCTAATGATGTCACAGTGATGTCATCAGCTCGGACACTACAAACGTCTAACTGTCTGAAACTGCAGTGAGTCCCAAAGACGCGGCTGCTTACCAGGCAGGGACGCTCTAAGGACAGACACTGTCCAGTGTGGGATTGCCGGCTTTTGGACAAAGAGTCAGGATTTGTCTTTTTTGTTCAGAGGTTTAAGGTGTCCACGTGGAGGTCAAACCTTTATTTCAAACATCTACAGCTGATTGTGTGACTGTGTGCAGAGCTTCTTTATTCACCTTGTTTTAAAACTTTATTGATCCCTGCTAACACTTTATTGGTCAGTCAAACCCTGGGCTTTATTGATGTATTCTGAGTTCCACCCTCCTCTCCACCCACACCACTGGGCCTACCCCAACCCGTTCAAAGTCAATGATCGACCACTTTATTCAGCAAAATCAACCGTTTGTGTACAAAGAGAGAAACAGCTCATCAGCCACATCAGGAAGAACATCAACAACAGATCACTGCAGTGTTGCAACAGCACACACGTACATCTGTCATGAATCAACCACATCAACGCCATGTGGCCAGAGGCGAGGCAGCGCCCCCGCGTGGCTGCACAGTGGTACTGCAGCGCTGAGCCTGAGCAGCAGAGACTGGGGTTAACTACAGAAAAGTTTAGATTGGGTATAAACCTGGCTTCTCTAATGGCCTCCTTGTGAGCCTGGAACATCTTGACGTTGTTCATGTTGGACTGCCAGTACTTCACGTAGCCGCCGTGGTCCGCCGTCAGCATCCACATGTCGTTATGAGACCAGGTCATGGCCCGCACCGGACTGTCGTGAGCCTGCGGAGGACAGAGGAGACGGGGAGGACAGAGGTCAGTCCAGCTCAGGACAACGTAAAGGACATTCAAACACTGCTCATCAGTTTCACATCATTTCTATGGAGACGATGCTCAGTCAGCTGTTTGCACACGTGCTAACGGTGCTGATGCGCTCCTGACTCGGGACGCGCTCTGAAGCTCCTGCTCTGCTGCTTATAAAGAAACACGCTGTCTGAAACGGCTGCCGACATGAAAACAATGCGTTCCCTGACACCCGAGGAGCCTCATTAGCAGGAGGAGAGGGACACCGGGGAGTCCTTCGTCCACAGCCTTCAGGCAGCCTCTCGCTGCTCGTCCACACAGAAGCTACAGCTGACGCTGAAGCAGTTTGTCTCTGTGCATCTGTGACCAGGCACCGTCTGAGCGGCTGGTCTGAGATCTGCCTTCACTGCGCACATCAGTCAGTCTGCAGGTATTCATTCATTCATGTTTAAAACAGCAGGAAGTGTAACCGGCAGCTCTGGACTGATGCTTCTTCTTCTGGGTTTGACTTCCTGACAGCACAGCTCATGAATGTCCTTCTTTTCAGCTGCTGACTGAACTCTCAGATGTCTGAGCTTCCTTGAACACACCACCGAGGCATACGGCATCTTTACTCATTGAATAATCTTTTGATAATAAATGTTTGAGTGTTTATCGGGTAGCTAACCACACAGTTGTGTCACTCACAGGGGACACGGACGTGCAGGTGAGTGCATGTTTACCTGTAAGATGGTCTCAAAGTTGAAGGTGAGTCCGTTCCACAGAGTGAACTCTCCACTGGAGGCTCCAGTGACCAGACGACGACCTTCAGGCGTCCACTGGAGACAAACAGGAAACAGAAACACAAAGAGTAAACGATACAGTGAATTCATCTTCTCAGAGACAAATCACATTTATCAATACCTGTCTGTGTGTGTGTGCGTGTGTGTGTGTGTGTGTGTGTGTGTGTGTGTGTGTGTGTGTGCTTTTAACTAGAAACACACTGTAAAATACCCCACAATCGTCTCAAACACGTCAAAGGTGAATGCTGCATTCATGTGTGCGCAGACATTCCTTCTCCATCAGACCGTCTGACTGTGGCCGACAGGAAGTGAGGCGCCGGCCGCTTACCCTGATCACGAACACGGGACACTTGACTTTGTTGGTGGAGGTCCGGACAAACTTTGTGGTGACAGCGTTCATGGGGTTGTTCAGCATGCCCACAGGAGGAACCAGCTGAAACACAGACACGAGCTTTGCTGTTTAGTCCAATCGTTCATCACAACATTGTGGAAATGATCAGCCTGAGGTCATTCTGTGACCAACCATCACATAACTTCACTTTCTAATCACAGGAGATGAAATCAAAGAAGAAAATCCAAAAAACAAACAAGCATTCAGCATTTCTGCACTGATCAACTCGTCTTTTCTTCCTGTTTGAACGTCTCAACGCTGATGAGGTGATGATGGATCACACGAGACGTTCACTGACACAGCAGATATCTGACAGTGTTTGACTGGAGCGGCTCGTCAGCTCAGGCTCTGCACTCACGTCGTTATAACAGCCCGCGTCAGGCTGGACGGCTCTGAAGTCTCGATGGTCTCGCTGCCACAAACGGTTCTGCAGAGGAAACACAAAAACAGCCCGTTCATCTCAAGCTCCTGCTGCTGAACTGGTCCCAGTACAGAGAACACTGGAGAGGACAAACACGGACTGGTCAGCTGGCAGGATGTTTCAGTGATGCTTTATTTTCATTTAGCGTGTATAATCAGCACACACACATGTGACCAACAAACAGGAAGTCAGGGGGCTGCACAGGACCCGCCCAGACCTGAACGCTCCAAAAGAAGATTCAACTGTTTGTTCCTTTGAGTCAAAGTTTCAGTGTGAAGGACAGAGTGTGAAGACAGCTGCATGTGATGGACCTGAAGTGCCAACACTAACACTGGCGACCAAACGGACTGACTGGACTAAACACAGGCAGCACACGAACCTCACAGCAACATCTTTATTTCAGTTACATTAAAACCATTAAAACCAGTGTGTAAATGAACAAACAATTTCAATAAATTCACAGACAAACTCACGTTTTACCTGTAAGACTGTTTCATGCTTTTCTTTGTCGTCTGAGATGTGAAACCATCAGATTTCCACAGTCAGAGGAGGAAAAAGGTGTGACAGTTCACCTCTGAAGTCCCAGCACAGCGTCTCTGCACTGTCAGCCCCAAAACCAACGGCAGAGGACCAGTGTGCGTGCTGAGTTCAGGTTCCTTCACTGTTTTGACGCCATGGTCCTGGGCTGAGACGGTCGCAGCAGGAATCACATCAGAGAGCTCAGTTTCCAGGTTCACCTCTCAAACGGAGCCTGAACAGAAACGGTCTTTTCTTCTGGTGAGCAGTGAGAGCGTCAGGAGGAGCTCATCTTCAGACCCAACTCATCCCAGAGCCTCCGCTCGCTGACAGGTTGCAGCACATAGCATGTAGCACGTAGCATGTAGCACGTAGCATGTGCTGCACATCTCGCTGGACTCTTCTTATAGTCTGGCTCAGCTGCACCTGAATGGCTTCCAGGTGCGAGTCGGCTCAGGTGGAATGTTTAGTGTTCAACTATTGACATCTGACTGCCACCCCATCAGCTCGGAGCCAAAAGACCGTCATCAACATCCCGCTGGAGGGTGTGAGAGACACGCGGCAGGCCAGGCGTCCAGCATCACTCGCTGCTTTCATCTGCAGAGCACAGCGTTTCTGAATGCAGGTACGTCTGAAGCTCATCACCCACCTGCTGCAGCACAGCCAGCGTGCAAACCCTGAACGCACCTTACGTACAGAAGGACTCTCAATCCACTGAGCAGTCAGGCTGTCAGCAAATACTGTAAATTCACATGTATAATAGAAAAATAATGACTATTCACTGGTGGAAAACAGCAGCACGCTGCACTGAATGAACTGCATGAGACAGCCGGTCAGCTCGAGGCTTTTTACAGCGTCTTCTCTGAACACAACGCCACGTGAGACCAGAGGGAACCAGAACAGGGTCTGCACAGACCAGCGCTGAGCTGAGAGCAGCTGCAGATCATCACAGCCCCGTTTCATAGTCACATCAGAAAACCATGAAGCACGGCTGCTCCCAGAAGAAGAGGACGAGGAGGAACACATGAATGGATGATGAGGTAACGGCGTGTTTCGGCCCTAATGAGGAATCTGGACTTGAGCGTAGCTCGGCATGAGTCTCATCTCTAGGCTGAAAAAAGCAGTGATGTCGTAGTAACGTGAAGCATTTATAAAACCTGAATCAGGTGTATTTACCTCCAGGTGTCGGATGACGGAGGGGTTGTAGTCGATGGTTTTGCGGTTCACAGCCTTCCTCATGCGTTTCCCGTCGAAGGTGAGCTGCTGCATCGCCTGCTGCTGGGCGAAGTCCGGCCGCTTGTAGAACACCTGCCGTGGCGCCTGGTGCTGGAACCGCGGCATGTGGAAGAACCGCTGCGGCGAGCCGATGTCCGTCGCCATGCTGACCCGCTATACCTGCAGGACGGGACACCAGGTAGGTCGTTTCAGCCAGAGAAGATGGACCAGCTTCACAAGCACAAACTGACAACAAAATACATCAGAGACATCCAGAAAAACAGACGAAAAGAGCAAAGTTCATGTTCTGCAGAACACGTGTTGAACACAGAGCGAAGAAAATAAGCCTGAAGAAGAAGGAAAACACGGACGCTGGAACACCGGAACGGAAGAATGGACGAGGAAAAGAAGGAAAAGGAAGAAGGTGAGAACAAGTTAACTATTGATTTACAACATTTACTACTGAGGACACAGAAGAAACTAAGAATGAACTAAGGGTTGAACAGCAGAGAAACGTTATCAGACACTTTAAGGAACATTTACGGCACGACAGAGAACACCGACCAGCCTGAAATGACGCACATCTAACTGTGGCCAAACATGTCAGCAGTGATGTGCCTTCGCTGGCAGAGCTCATGCGATCCTTCAGAGTGTGGATTAAATATACAAACATACTTTGATCCACACACCAACAGTCCTGAGCGGTCGACTAAAGTTACCAACATGAAAAGATCCTCAAACCGACGCGACATCAGCTGATGCTTTCACGTCTCACTCTGCAGGTGGAGCTCCTTGTAGAAACCAGCAGGTGGAGTCGTTCAAAGGTGGTTCTTTCTAAGAGCAGTTTCCCCTTCCTTACGGTCTTTGTGCTAAGCAGCTGATATTGATTTCCGTAACTAATTCATCAATTCAGAGAGAAACTTGATACCAAAGTTAGTCTGTCTGTGTGTTTCTGTGGTTCAACACCTCCAACAGAGTGAGACCTCGTCTTTATAGAGGATCTCTGTCCGTCTCCAGAGTCACATTCTTCACTTCATCTTTCACTCCCTCAGGTCAATAACTCAAACTGATCACATTCATCGTTTTGTATCTCAACCTTCAGGATTTGATGGAAGTAGCTCATGAAAATAAACTTTCAGTATGGAGAGCTGTGTACATTTACAACCGGCATCCCAACACAGTCTGGACTGTGTACAACCTACAGAGTGAACTTCGTCCCATGAGGCCAATGCTGCAGACTGAGCGTCTCTCACTGACCTACAGACAGAAGAGAAAGAGGCTGGACGCTAGAAGACAAACCGGATATGTCCAGACTGGACAGCACTGAGGGAAACTGGACGAGTTTTACTTTTGGACTTCTTTCTTACTGAAATGACTTAAACAATTCAGCAACACACTTTTCACACACAGCCCTGGCAGTGAGTACGACTACTGCTAATAGTACTACTACTATACTCTGATCACTACCACAATCAAGTCCTACAAGGTTCATCCAATTCACAAAGGAGAAAACGACGACAAAAATCCATCCATCAACAACAAACTTGACTTCCACATGTCTAAATATCAGATCTCCACTCAAACTACAACACTGAAGCTCAGCAGTCACCACATGGACCGTACGCAGACCAGGTACACAGGATGTCAGTACTAGGGATGCACATGATTAACCGTTTAACCGTTAACCGATTAATACTAACGGTCAATTTTGTTTTTTAGCCACGTAAGTCAATCAACTCATGGGGGCGTGTCGAGTTCGTAAGTTCGTGGCTATTACAACGGACTGCTGGACCGCGCTCACAACAGAGAGCTACGTGACAGTTACATGTCACTGTATCGATGAGTACTGGAAAGTTAATTCTGCTGTTCAGTTAACGCAGAGCATGCCAGGTAGACACACAGCTGATAACCTCACAGCTAAACTGGTTGATGCAGTGGAGACGTGGGGACTTAGTGGGAAAGTGTCCGCATGCGTCCACGACAACGTGCGCAACATCATGGCAGCCAACTCTCCCGGATGGGTCAGCTGGGACTCGATCCCGTTTTGCACATACACTGCAGCTGGCGGTAAATGACGGATTTAATGTGTTTGTGCATCGTGTTATTGTTGCAGCGGGGCGGCTTGTCAGGCACTTCAACCACAGCACACCTGCATGCAAGGCACTGGAGGCCAAACACGACCAAATGCAACTTCCAAAGCACCAGCTTATTGTGCGCAATTACGCACAAAACACACGTTACATTATCTCCAGACACGCCGCGGGTCGTCCAGGTTTACAGTAAAATGGTTCGGAATGAAGCCGCATCATCCAGATAAACATTGAGCTCCATCAGAACTGTTTAAAAATCTGATTTCAGAAGCTAAAACTTCATTTTGGAAATGAATCAGAACACACAATTAAAGAAATCACCAGCGCGCTCGCTCTCGACATAATTTAAAAAGCAATAGGAGACGATTGAAGCCTACAGCACTGTTAATTATCTAAATCTTGTAGCTTTTTTTACATTTTAGAGGAGTAATCTAACTATTTGCCGTCATTGTAAATCTGCAGTTCAGCACCGGACAGCACCGAGTCAGTGTCTCTTTGATTCCAGCCTTTCCTTACATGGAAAGCCTTGTCGGAATGGTGGGACGTTTGTGTGTCGGAATGACGGAATGTCGGAATGGCAGCATGTAAGGGCATTTAAATCTTATTGGTTAACGGTTATTAATCGTTAAAGGGCGTCGGTTAACGGTCATAAAAAAAAATAAAAATGTGCATCCCTAGTCAGTACCGTATCAGAAGCTAGTATAACTTCCAGAAATACACACAGAACTGAGAGTTAGGATTTAAACAGGTTAGAAATGTACTCAGCAGCTGATTTCCCGCAGACACAAACTGTAAAACGAGCAGATTTCTGGAGCGTCCTGCACCAACATTCAACAAACCCAGGACAACTTTCACAATCTAGCTTCACGTCCAACAACGGCTATCATGCTGAGCGCTCACATGGCAGTGGTTACCAGGACGATAAATCAGTCCTACTCTTCCCAGTCCAGCGTGTTCACTGTGTTACCAATCACAAACATGGACAAGCCTACAGGCAGCACATTTTACAAACCAACAAAACTAGAACATCAGAAAAATACCAAGATGTTAAACACAGAATTCAGGACAAGAGCGACACAGCTACCACATGCAGGCAGCGTGGGAACGAGCGAGGTCGATAACGTCCCTGCCTCTTGATTAGGGCCCAACAGATCGGACGATAATCCTTTTATTAAACGAATGTGCGGCCCTGATGTATTCTTGTTCTTTCAGCCGTAACCCCGTCAGTGTCAAAGGAACTTGGAAGCAAACAGAAAATACAGACACAGTCGGAAGCTGTGAGCAGACGCAGCACAAGGCCTCAGTCTCTGTGCAAGGATGCTATCGGCACACAGAAGCTGAATCTGTCATGAACAAAGCAGCGGGTCACACTGAGAGGTGCTCCACGGGATTGTGGGAGCTCTGGGTTGTGTAGCAGTGACCTCCATGGTGCACTCTGATGCCTCTGGTCCTCATAGGGTGGAAGTGTGACTGTACATTTACCAGTCCAGTTAGCAAGGTTAGTACCAGCACTATTTTGGGCTCTTCCACTATACAAAATCTCCCCATGTAAACAAAGGAGAACAGCACACGTTCAGCCACCACGAGACAAAGACCACGTCCATCCTGGAAGACGTCTTCCTCAGGTCTGTCTTCAGTGAGCTAAAACTGTGTCTGCATGAGGTCCAAAAGCCAAAACAGCTTGACACACAGCCACGTGCATGTGGAGTAGAAATGGATCAACACGTGAGTTCTGATCATCACGATCTCATGTCAAGTGTGAACATCTCACGTCAGTCTTTGCATTTCACCAAACGTTTGCTCTGCGTGTTCTGTGCAGGCTGGGACTGACGGTGGTTTGATTCTCCCATTTCAGTTCAACCTTAAAGCTGTGAAACTTTGAAATTATTTGCACCTTTTTCAATAAAAAAGAAATTTAAATACCAAGCACAAATTCTGACAAGCACTTCCATATTTTCAGATCAGTGCGATTCATCGGAGCTGAATCCAGGATGTGACTTTCTGATCTGAATCAGGAGATTTGTGCCAATCTTCAGCCCTAAAACAGACTCATCGATACGACACTGACATGCAGGAAAACAGTACCTGAGTATTTCTTTCCTTTCCTACACACTCCTCCACCATCACAGTGCACTTCAGTCATGAAACAAGAAACACATTATTCCAAAGTGAACATGTTCAGAGAACAAACTGAAGTCTGACAGAGCAGAGGACTGAACTACACCACAGCAGATCCTTCACCAGCTCCGCCCAAAGGGTCCAATTCACTGTTCACCAAACCTACAGAGGCTCTCCATTTTACTCAAGAGCACTTCAAAAAATCTGTCCAGCTGTTCCCATCATCCAAACTGAGACACCAAGGGCTGAACAATTCATCAAAACACTGCATTATTAGTATTTCAATCAGTTTATTTGGTCACAGCTGACCTCATGTTACACATGTGAATTTTAAGAAGAGCAGGGCTCCAGCATCAACGTGAAAAACCACCACAAAGAGTGGACAAAAACACCCCTTCAGAACCTGCTGTTAGTCTCAAACTGAAGTGAAAGTCTTCAGCTCTGAGTTAAGACACCTGTGGTCTTGACAATAAAGAAAACCACAGCCTGAACCTTCCACAACACGTCCACACCCTCCGCTGAGTGAGTGTGTCCATGTGCAAAGAGCAGCGGTGGGCTGATTAATCTACCATGAGCGGCCCGGCAGATCACAGTGACATCCAGCATTTTAATCATCATCGGCTGAAGCCTGCACTCACAAGACACAAAACCAAAAAAGTCTGCAGACACATCAGAGACGTGTTACTGTTATTATTTACCATTAAACACTGTTCTTTTAACTTGCACATAGTCTGTAATGAACAGAGAAATGTAGAAACAGATGCCTCATGTCCTACAGATCACTGTGGAAATGAAAATGGAAACTGAACTCAAAGCCTTCAGTGACACACATGAACCTAAATGTTCATATGGCACAGACTGAGCAGACTGAGCCCTCCACAACATTTAAACACATTAATAAAGTTCAGTGAAATTACCAGCTGACCATGTCCTATTAGAAACCAGCACTGTGTCAAAGTCTGCTTCCCTGGATCAAAAAACATTCAGTCCAATGCACAACTTCATCACTCTGTGACCGAACAAAGACGGTTAAACAGGCAAGTGTGTTCGATATGTACAAATTGAATAATCAGCAATGTCTGTACCAACGTTACCTTAAATTCGATTACATTTTTATTCGTGTAATGTTCATATTTTCTTGTGTCATACAAAACAAACAAGAAGATGTTGACAAAGATTTTTGATCCAGATGGGCAAGAGTCAGAGGGTTCAGATAGGGCTGTACCAAACAGTCTGAAGCTTCATTCATGCTGACATTCAGACTCTTAACCAACACTGAATCTCGCCCGGCTGCGCAGAGTGCTGAGTGCGGAGAACCGGGCAGAGCGGAGGGACAGATGCCGGCAGACGGCCGCTGAGAGTCGGGGAGCTCTGGAGGAAACAGCCGTAGGCAGACTGGATGTGCTGGACCAACTGAAATCTGGAGTCACAACAGATTCAAGACTTCCCCAAATTGGGATCAATAAAGTCTAAGATTCAGATCCAGAGTTGTCTGCCAGCCAGAGGACAGCTCAGAGTTAAGCTCTTAAACTTTGGGAATTAAAAAGTGGACAAGCCTGTCTGTAACACTGAGCCGTGAAGGTGCCCACCTGTACTGTAATGACCCTCTTTGTTGACTGGAAATGTAATTTACATCATGAATGCAAAGAGAGGAAAAAGAAAAGAGGCTGGAAGAAGTGAAGCAACCAGAGGATGAACACACAGACACAGCTGGCTTATAGCTAATGTTCAGTATTCTGGACGTTTGAGGCAAATAAACACAAATGATTTCACAATCAATAACTCTCGCACACAAGTAACACAAAGAGAAAATTCACCTTCTTTGGGGGGGGGGGGGGGTTATGATGCTATAAAGTGTGATGCCAGATGTTCGAAGCAGGATTCAAAACCTCAAAATGACATTCAGTACAGCCCTAGATTTGGAGCAGCACAGCTGAAGGTTAGTTAAGATCTCACGGATTTGCTTTGTAAGGCCTTTGGATTCTGAACTCCACATTACTAATACTAGAGACAGAAAGTGGAGCATAAGTGGGGGAAATCACAAAACTGGGTAAATCGACAGCAACACAGCACAGTCCCCATGTACCTCAATTATAGATTATGTCCTCAAACAGTTTAACAAAAACAGACCTCTGTAACAGTCCAGATGTTACTGAGGTCATTCTGAGGAAACAAGACAAACTCACTGTAACATGAATGTACACGAGTGGATTCACAACCCACGAAACAAATGAGATCATCCAGAACCACCAACAAACAAAAACACTGCGGGATCAGACTCAGCTGGACCTCAGAGTGAACTCAAACCCTTCAGTTTTATATATGATCTACGAACATGGAACTGAGCCTTCCACTGGAAAATAGCGACTGAGGTCCTTTGACTAAAACTAAAAGGTGTATTTATGAGTATTTCCTGTGACGAAGCGACTGCAAGTTTCTATACGAACAGAAACGGTCGTTTAATCCTCGTAAAGTTACTAAGATTGTTATGAGGATCTAAGGCAACGGTGCCCGAGCTGCCACACGAGGTTTCACTGCTTCTACAGCGGTTAACATTAGCTAGGAGTCGGACGGTTGACACAGGACTAACGCTAACTTCACTCACAGTGAGCTCAAACTGTCTGACAGACGCCACCATTAAATACTTACAGACATCGGCACTCAGTCAGGCCGTGGTTGTGTTTCTCTACGAATTTTAACTTACATGTTTTTACCCGGAGATGCTGCGGCTAACACCGTTAGCTTGTGCGGCTAACTTTGCTAACAGGCTATTCGTTAGCAGCCACCACAGCTTGTAAACACAATGCTGGTACTCACTAATAAATTCTGACCATGAATGGGGTTAATTTGGACATTCAAAGATGACAAAACGCAAGAGTCTGTTCTGAGTGTTGTTTGAGTGGTGTTTGTTATGTTTGTAGCCGTAGATAAATGGCGGCCCGGTGCTGGAAGTCGTCGTTATATCAACGCGCTGCAGCTAAAAAAACTCACCGACAATCTCCGCTGCAGAGTTAGCTATCTAGCTTTCATTAACTGGCTAGATTCTTCCGTAAAGCTTTTCTCTGAAGGAACATGAAGCCCTCAAACTTTATTCAACTGAAAATAAGAAGGTTTGTCACGTTAGCCACCAGCAGATTCCATTATGACGATTCTTCTTCTCGGCCCTGCAGAAAAGCATGCTGGGAGATTGTCACAATGGGCGGGAGAATGTGTCGTTTCACGCAAAGGATTCTGGGAGATGTGGTTTTACTTTATATATTACGTTATCCATCCATCCATTCATCTTTTATACCCCGACTATCCCTTTCGGTTTTTTTGTTTGTTTGTTTGTTTGTTTGTTTTTTTTGGGGGGGGGGGGGGGGGTCGCAAGCCGACTGCAGGGCAACCATTCACACTTACAATTTTAAGTCACCAATTAACCAAGACCACCCAGACCATTGGTCTGTGGGAGGGGTGCCCGGAGAAAACCCACGGGAAGAACATGCTCACAGCCCCGTCCGACCCGGGGATCGAACCGGCGAACCTTCTTGCTGTGAGGCACACGCACTACCTGCTGCGCCACCGTGCTGTCCTATATTGCATTATACAATATTACATTGTAATTCAGAGAAAATCACGGGGTAAGTCATTCAGAGCAGTCGCCCTTGACCTCAATAGAGATTAAATCACTTGAACACATTATGTAGGGTCCCTATGACGTGAGGCAAACATCTTTTGGACCCCTACGAATTAGTATAAAGATGGTAGAGGTACTGACAATGCTCTCTCAGTCCTCTCTGTCATTTTTAGCTTGGATCTTTTATGTTCTCTGATTTATAAACTATAAATCCTCACCTAACTACAGCCTAAACACTCTGTGCCACCTTCATGATCTAAGTGACAAGTAGCAGCATGGAGTCGTGGTGAGTGAGATGATCGTAGAGACTCCCTGCTGCCTGTAGTTTGCCTATGGTATTCCTACAATATTTCTATGATCATTCTGCAGAAAATATACTGTCAAATCAACATGTTTTAGGGGAGATATGAGTACACATCCAGTTTGTATTAGAGCTGTTTGGTGTAATCAGGAAGTGAAGCAGGTAATGTGGCTGAGGAAATTAACCTGCACTGATCACCACACTCAGCTGTTACAGTTACATACTTTGAGGTGAAATTAATGAAATTTAAGTCTCATCAAAATGCTTTAGGGCAACATTTAGTAAAAGAACAGGCCTAGACAAAATACGCATTAAGCCTAGGAAATGACAATCCCGACTGTAATATCAGGCTGGCGTTAGACGATGCTACGGTCTGGGTTGGGGTGCCGCTATTGAACCATCCCCCAATTAGAAATGAGCTAATTACTGACGGGACATATAAGTGTGTGTGGGACAGGTTTGGCTGCTTAAATCCAAATTAGACGTACTTAGTTCTATTCTTTCCCATTTTACCCCCCCTCGTGGAACGAATAGAGGAATATTGAATTGACACTTTCAGATTTTTTCAAGTGTTTCTAACCTCTCCACGAAGTTCACTGTGATGGGTTACAGAGGTGAAACAACTTTCAGAGAGAAAAACAGTTTGATTCCACCTGGATGCCAGTTGATGCCTGAAACAAAAGTCAAAATCCATCCAAATTTCAAAAGCATTACATCATTTAAGAAGAGTGACCTCTGAGGTCATTGAGTTGATGTCACACCGCTAACCGAGCTCTGGCTGGTACTCAGGTACTACAAATACAGTGATTGATATACGTGAAATAATATCATAATCATACCACCAGAATCAGATTAAGGTTTCGTTATTTCCATCAAAAAAAAAAAAAAAAGTAGTTTGGCAAACGGCTAATGACACGAAGTGACGCCATCGCCGGGCCTGCCCAATCAGAGCACAGCCTCTGTTTGCCCGATCAGAGAGCGCGAGCGGTGACAGTTGTTCTCTTAAGTCGTTTCTCCTCCTCCGTTAGCCGCAACAGGTAAGTGACCTGATGTCCGCAGTTTACCCGAGCGGTGACGCTACAGCCGGCGGTGAGCGGGGACATAGAAGACTGTGACAGGGACCGAGTGCCCAACGAGTTTCTGTCCTTCAAACCTCTTTAATGTCTCGTATTAACGGGCGTTCACCGGCTGCTCGCAGCTAGCCGATGCCAACGATGGCTGTCTTAACGGTCGCTTGGCTAAGCTAAGCTAAGCTAAGCTAAGATGGGCTACAAACTGTCCGTTTAGCACTTTAGCAGTAAAATTAACTCTGATCCGACTCAAACGTCTGATTTGTTCTCTGTGTTTTCATTCTGTTGGTTTGTTCACGTTTTGAGGAAAACGTTTCACAATCTTTACCTTAATGTGATGACAGATCACAGCTAAGACTGTTTATGCTGCCATTAGCATGTGGTCAAACAGAACGATGACAGCGGTTTAAATTCTGTTCACGTTTTATTGTTATTAGCTTCATTCACATTGCAAAAGGTAGAGCTGCAACTTTGCATTTGAATCAATTAAAATGTTTGTGAATGTCTTTGAAATGATCGAATCTAGTGAAAAAGTTCACAGTTTTTCACAGTTCATAGTAATGTCTTTAATTTTTGTCTCAAGTGTCCAAAACCTCAAGATATTCTATGTCGTGTGATTTATGGGTGAGAAAAACATCAGATTAGAGAATGGTTGCAGCTCCATTAACGAGCTGCATCTTAACAAGACATTTCATTGACTTTTGCTTCCTGTAACAAGTGAAGGAAAAATGTGCTAAGATGAAGCCGTTCCACCTTTTTATGTAAAACCGGTGTTATCTGGTTGTTAGGCCTGTTGAAGTACCATTTTAATGTCATGTAGAGCAGTTGTGTTCCTGACTCTGAAGATACACCGTGACTCAAAACGAGGCCTGAAAACAGTGGCGGCGTTTCTGACTTTGGTGTGATGCAATAACTTGATTGTGTTTGTTCACATGAGAGGTTTTCTCATTGTTCACATCTGAACTGTGATCTTAAAGTCTGCTCGCTCTTCATTTCTTTTGTTGTTTTGGTTGATAAATAATGTAAATGTGCTGATCTAGTTAACAAGTCGTCACTGTCCGCTGGCCTGAGAGCTGCAGCAGCATGAGGTCTGATGAGAGGTTTAATGGAACATGATGACTGACTGTGTGTGTGTGTGTGTGTGTGTGTGTGTGTGTGTGTGTGTGTGTGTGTGTGTGTGTGTCTCCTTGGTGTTTCTTCCAGCAGCACGTCAGTGTGTCAGTGTTCATATGAGCAGCAGTGATGAGCCGCAGGAGGTCCAGGTGAGAGCGTGATCACACCCTGTTTGGTCCTTTAACATGCCATGGAGGCCTGCATCTCTTGATTATTGGCATGATCAGTTCATCCGTTATAAACATGTTTCTCTCTGACTCGGTAAATTGTTTGGCTGATAAAATTCAAACAATTTTCCCCTGGGGATCAATAAAGTATTTCTGATTCTGAATTTGATTTCTATCTTCTTAATGAGATAGAAAACAGAGGAAAATGGAGAATGTGAGACAGAAGAGACGATCAGTTGCTGATTGATTTTTCTGTCCACTGATTAATTGACTAATAGTTTCCGCTCTAATCCTGCACGTTGTTTCCTGTCTCAGGACAAAGACTCAATCCAGCTGTTTGGGACGTAAAGGACTGGGTAAACGATTTTCCAGAGTGACTCTACGGAAGCCTGGATGGACAAATGACGAGGTAACAGTCATTGTGTTAGCATTCAGGGCTAACTCAGAAACTGTGCCTATGTGCTGTGCGTCCAGGCCTCCACAGTGTGGACGCGGCCTTTCACTGTGAAGCAGCTGCAGATGTGGGAGGTGCACAGGTGCTGTATACCTGAACGAAGACGGTATCAAACATGGACGAGGTCTCTGACGTCACCCTCAGGTTTCTGAGGACTTCTGAGAAGCTCAGTCACAGTGACTAACCATCTCCATCTTGCCGGTGTCTCACTGCACCAAAGTCCCAGCCAATCCAAAAATGGACAGAAGGTGGAGCGTGGGTGGAGCTGAGGCGGCCAAATGAATCTGGCAGCTAGCAGCAAGCTGTCACTCAAAACGGCAATGCTCAGAATTGTGCATAAGCCTTAATATAACTTAAATCAGTGAGTCACACTTAAATTCTCCTTCGCAGAGTCGTCATGAACGAGGACCTTAGCTGCAGACACCAAAACGTTCTTTGTACCAAGCTGTGAACACGTTTATTTCTGCTGTAAAGTCAGACATTTTAATATGGGGGTCTATGGGGACTGACTCGCTTTTGAAGGCAGCCTCTAGTGGCCATTGGAGGAACTGCAGGTTTTGGAACTTTTCAGCTGCTTGCATCTGAGTTTGCCAGAAACGCTAACTTAAAGCGTCTATAATATGTTTATTTATCCTCCAAATGTGGACCAACGACGTGAAAGCACGACAGCGTGTGGGGTGAACCTCCAGAGCAGCTGAAGGTGCAGCTCCCCCGTGACCGGAACACAGCACAGGTAGAAACAGGAAGAAGATGCTGTGTGTCCCGAACTGACCAACAACAGAAACACAGGGAAGGTCAACACATCGTGATTTGTGACTAAGTTTGTTGTTGATTTTTTTCAGTCTGGCTTCCACATACATCCTGGTTGTTTGTTTTCTGTCTGTGGGTCTGATCTGAGACAAACACAATCAGGTTTGGGTGTGAGCTGCTGGCGTTCCACACGTGTTCATGTGCATGCTGTAAACAAACTGCTCCTTGTAGAACAACTTTCTGATGGACTTTGTGTGTGTGTGTGTGTGTGTGTGAGATTGTGTTTTTCACACCGTAAACGTCCAACTCAGCAGGTCTCAGAACATTTGTTGGAATTTTTGATTGATGTCCAAGAATAAAGACAAGTGGACAGGAAGGACAGACAGAGCAAACAGGCTGCTGGTGACTGTAATTGTCCTTCACTGGAAATCCTGCATCGGTGCTGAAATGACAACACGGCAGCTCACTCTGATGATGATGATGATGATCTTCCTCCTCAGGATAAGAAGCTGCACAGGCTGGTGAAGGAGTTTGGATCAAACAACTGGTCTTCAGTGTCTCCTCATTTTCAAGTGAGTAGTTTTGTGTCTCAGTGTCTTTGCTCAGCAGGACATCAGCTTCACGTCAGAGCGTGTGACTCAGTCTGAGGCCGAGTGTGAACCGATGACCGCGACGCGCTGCTGCACGTCCAGCTGCGAGCGGTTCACAGCTCACATTTACCGTCAGATGTGACGTGACATGAACGCAGCACAGCAGCTGAATGCAGACAGTGCATCACACATGAACTCAGGCTGGACACACAATCTGACATGTTGGATCTCGTGAAGGCAGCGGGACTGTGTGAAATGAAGGTGAACTGCTGGGAAACATTATCAACAACACACACGCCAGCATGGAAGAAAGCATTAGCTTTGCAGGCCCTGTGTAATATTCCTGTAATGATGACGTCTGACAGGGTTTAAGACTTCACAGTGAGCTTCACATACTGTCACTTTTAAACTCACTGCAGTATTCTACATATATTTCTCTCATCAGTATAATTAAACCTCATGATACATCCACCTTTATCTCAGTTTAAATGTAACATGGGTTCTATTCCAGCTGTGACTTTAGCCAGAGTGTCAGTACGGTATTATTGGTGTAGTATTAGAGGCTGTAAGTCACACACACACTAACGCAGTCACATTTGATTGAAAATTCAAGCTTTTGTTCAAATGTGGAAAAACATTTGATGTAGTTCTAATGAGCAGTTTGATTTCATGTTGACAGTGTTTGAAGTAGTTTGCTTTGTGGTCCAGCAGATGGCGATGTAACCATCCACAGATAAGATAAGATAGACTTTATTTATCCCACAATGGGGGAAATTCACGTTACAGCAGCAACAAGACAGAGTGCAAGAAGATATTGCATACGTTATATACCCAATGGTAATTTACAGTATATACAACACGTACACACTAAAAATGATGATTGCACATGAAAACAGGAAAGACATGAGATGTGATCAGGTTATCAGTACAACTTGCAATTGCGTGGATGTTATCGTGCACTGTTACACAGTCTGATGGCCGGGGGCAGCAATGACCTGCGGTAGCTCCTTCCTGCACTGGGGATGTAAAAGTCTTGTGCTGGGGGAGCTGCTCAGGGTCCTCACAGTGTGGTGCAGGGGGTGGGAGGAGTTGTCCATGATGGACGTCAGCTTGGCTAACATCCTTCTGTCCTCCACCTCCTCGATGGAGTCCAGCGGGCAGCCCAGGAGTTTGACCGAGCTGCTGCTGCAGCCCTCACGTGTGCATGTGAACACACCACCGCTCTTCATTAATGCTGCAGTCTGACCATGACATGTAGCTGCTGTGGTGCTAAAGCTTCAGCCTCAAACACATCAGTCCACGTGGGTGACTCACAGTCCTGCTGTCAGTGTTGGCTGTTGATTGTATGTCTGTTGTGTCTGAGGGTCAGAGGTCAGATGTGGAGTGTCGCCAGAGGTGGCAGCACATAAAGAATCCAGAGCTGGTCAAAGGTCCCTGGACTCAGGAGGAGGATGAGAAGGTACTACTACAATCCATAAATACTCAGAAAAATGTTCTGTAGAACATGGCTGCACGGAGCTGTCGGTCTCGACTCGGCACTTGTTGGTCTTGAGTTATCAGCAGACCTCTCCCAATCATGAAACTGTCATTCAAATGATTGCGGTTACTGTTTGGTGCTTCTCTGTTCATTTTAAGCCACTGAGTATGAGCCTAAAACAGATGCAGGTCAGAAAACAAGGAGGCTTCAAACTAAAATATGAGCAAATACACTTTTCAAACAGAAGGAATTAGAAACACAGGCCTGTCTCTAACATAAGCCTGCGTCAAATAAAGCAGTCATTCTTCGATTTATTTTAAATAGCTTGTTCTAAAACTGTTGTGTAAGCTGACATAAAAGTGATTGCAGACAGGTAATTCATGTTTGACTTCAGTCTTTACTGTAAATATATCCTCTCTTCATTTATTTCCAACATTATAAACACAGTGGCATCGTGGCAGAGGTTTACCTGCACTAATCATGTAGAATAAGCTCATTTTAAACATTAGAGGTCTATTTCTATTATCATCACAATATTTGGTATGAAACCCACATTTTTAATTTAACCGAGTATCCTGTGTCATAAATGCCAAACTGTTATTTACCACTTCCTGTGCAGGTCATTGATCTGGTTCAGAAGTATGGCGTGAAGCGTTGGTCAGTCATCGGCAAACACCTGCAGAGTCGTAACGGGAAGCAGTGCCGCGAGCGCTGGCACAACCACCTGAGCCCAACAGTGAAGAAGAGCAGCTGGACTCTGGAGGAGGACTGCATCATCTGTCGGGCTCACAGTCTGCTGGGAAACCGCTGGGCCAGCATCTCCAAACTGCTGCCTGGCAGGTACGTAGGCCACCGGCAGGTGTCTGCAGGTGTCCTCTCTGCAGGTGTCCTCTCTGCAGGTGTCCTCTCTGCAGGAGTCCTGTCTGCAGGTGTCCTGTCAGCAGGTGTCTTCTCTGCAGGAGTCCTGTCTGCAGGAGTCCTGTCTGCAGGTGTCCTCTCTGCAGGAGTCCTGTCTGCAGGAGTCCTCTCTGCAGGTGTCCTCTCTGCAGGAGTCCTGTCTGCAGGAGTCCTGTCTGCAGGAGTCCTGTCTGCAGGAGTCCTGTCTGCAGGTGTCCTCTCTGCAGGAGTCCTGTCTGCAGGAGTCCTCTCTGCAGGTGTCCTCTCTGCAGGAGTCCTGTCTGCAGGAGTCCTGTCTGCAGGTGTCCTGTCTGCAGGAGTCCTGTCTGCAGGTGTCCTGTCAGCAGGTGTCTTCTCTGCAGGAGTCCTGTCTGCAGGAGTCCTGTCTGCAGGTGTCCTCTCTGCAGGAGTCCTGTCTGCAGGAGTCCTGTCTGCAGGAGTCCTGTCTGCAGGTGTCCTCTCTGCAGGCATTGGTATCATCTGTATGGTGGCCTTGTAAGGACGCAGAGTTTCGTGGTCAGCTCCACACTGTCAGACTGGGATCAGATGGACTTAGCCTGATGAAAGATGCCTGATGTGGTCTCAGCTGTAGCTGCTAACATTAGCTTGATTTTTTCTGAATGATAACGTTCATATTAAAGAGAGTTTTTCCAGCCTGAGGAGCTGACAGATTGGTTCAGCTGTTAACTCAAGTTCACACATTCTGTTTAAAATCTTGTTGACCAGACTTGCAGATGTAGCGCTTTAAGGGAAACTTTAGTATTTTTCAACCTGGATCCTTTTTTCCATGTTTTTGTGTGAGTGACTTGGTTCGGTATTGAGCCCTTACAAGCAGACAGCACAACATCACGAGTCACTGGTGGTGCTGCAAGAGTCGAAAGTCAGCAGCCAAACTTTTGGAAAACGATGTTCTACAAACTTCACACGTTCAGTGCAGAAAGTACTGTAGAAGACATGAGGTTTCGAGACGTTAGACAGGACGTAATACAATCGTATGGGTTTAAGGCTTAAGACGTGCTACTGTGCTAATGTTAGCACGTGAGGTTTGTGCTCAGGTCAGCTGTTGAAGGTTTGTTGAAACAGCGTCTGTTTTGTTCTCAGGACAGATAATTCCATCAAAAACCACTGGAACTCCACCCTGAAGAGGAAGATGGAGAAGGAGGGGTACCTGCAGGTCTTAAACCTCCACAACTCCTCCAGCTCCTCCTCCTCCTCCACCAGACCGGCATCCAGGACCTGCAGCCCTCCCAGCATGGCCGCTATCTCCACCAAGGTCAACATCCACCCACGCACCCATCATCCACCCATGACAACAGTGATGATGATGATAAAGTTCATCTGTCCTCCAGCAGGCAGACAGTCTGTCCAGCTCCACCTGCAGCCATGAGAGCGTGTGCAGAGGCCATAGCCACCACACCCGCCGGTGCTCCGTCTGCGCCTCCGCCTCCTCCTCAGGTTACACCTCCTGTGTGAGCGCGCGCAAGCTGACGGCGCCTGTGGAGCTGAAAACATGTGTATGCACACTGCTGCAGATGAGTGTGGAATTTTTCTTCACATTATTTTGATTCAGTGGATTATTAACTGGAAACATGAGATCTTATTGGTCAGATTCACCCAGAGGCGATGACTCTGATGACGTCATGGTTTCTCTCAAGCTGTGACGTCAGACCGTCGCTGAAACATCAGCTCGTTATTGAACCTGTTTTCTGTCTAAATTTGTGAAACCTGACTTCATCACAGGACCCAGAGACCTGGAGCTGCGGCCCACAGGAAGTGACCTCATCGCTCTCCACCTGCACGTGCAGAGATGACACCGAGCAGTCCGTCATTGATCAGAGCGGCGCTCGTGTAAGACAGCAGACAGCCGCCGCTCAGCAGGACTGCACGTCACACCTCTGCCGCTCTCCGTGCGCTGCGGCAGTTTCCACTGTCAGTTCACCTGCGCGTCGTTTCCTGCACGGATCAGTTCACTGTCGTCACGCTCTCCCTGAGCTCAAGCTCACACGCTTCTTTTCAGACTGAAAAATAGTTCCTTTATTGTCTTAAATGACCGAGAAAAGCAGCAAATCTTCGTGCGTGTGTGTGTTGGTGTGAGACACTGGACAGTCGTCATGTCCAGGTTTGATCCGTGTGAGCAGACTGAAGTCTCTGGCTCACAAACAGCAGAGTGAAGCGCTGATTCGGCTCAACACGTCGTTTTTTGTGTATCTGGACTGTTTGTCTCCAGTCGGAGACAGATCAGGACCGAATGATTCCCGAGCGACAGCGCAGCGTAAACAGGACGGTAGATGGTTTGTCTCAGAGGTCCTCAGAGTCAGCTGCTGGCTGTAGTTCGGCCGCGTGGGCGCCGTCGTAGTTAAAGCAGGCGTCTGGTTAACGTCACGTCTGACATGAAGCCAGCAGTCTGCGTTTGCTGATGGTTTATTTCAGGTAAGTCGTGTCTCAGGTCAACGCGCTGTGTTGTTGTGTGAAGCTTGCAGGTGTGGAGGAGCTGCTGGGGAGCAGTGAGGATGGAGCCTCCTTCGTGGACTCCACCTCCTCCTGGCACAGAAGCAACACGCTGGAAGCTCCGCCCTTCTTGCCCTCGGAGGTGAAGACACGCTGCTGCTCTGCTGTCTGTCCTGACATGAAACATTTGCCGTGTCCATCTGATGTCTGTCTGTCTTTCTGTCTTCAGATGTTAAATCTGGGTGGTGCTGAGGATCTGAAGCATCCAGTTCTCACCTCCACCCCCATTTGTGTCCTCAAACACTCCACCAGCACCAACCAGGAGGACTCCTGTGTGCGGTAGGTCAGGAGACGGTTTGTGTTGAGACGCAGTGATTCCGCTCAGTTAAACTAACAGAAGCTAAAGTGACGCGTTGTGTTCAGGACGCCGCTGGAGATCGGAGAGTTGTTGGCGTCGGCTCCTCCCACACCATCACCGCTGAAGAGCCGCAGCCCGGAGGAGGTGAGAGGAGACGCTGCAGCCAATCAGCAGACGTGAATCCTGCTGTTGTGTCACACAGTAGACACTGGCTCACGTGCGCTTCACGGTTGAGACCTGGAGCCGCCGGCTGTTCCTCGGGAGCTTGACCCGTGTGTTGTGGTTCAGGGCTCAGATATTTGGAGCGGGATGATGGATCGGCCGTGCGAGCAGCAAAGTGTCGATCCTGACACTCAACAGTCCAGCAGCAGCTCTGAGGTCTGACGCACAAACACGTCTGAAACACACACACACACCCGCCGCCAGAGACACTCCAGCAGAGATCAACACGTCCACAAAGTGTCCAAGCAGGAAGACCCGAGTGATCGTCTCGTCATGTGCACAGACTGTCCACGTGCAGATAAACTCAGCATTCACATAATGTGTCAGATGTGTCACAAATAAATGCGTGAATACCTGTAGTGTGACGTGTCACCTGTCAGCAGATCCCATCTGTCTGTGTGTCATCTCCACATGGCAGACTGTTGATGTGGAGCTTCTGTCCTCCAGGTCCAGGGACAGAGTCTGCTGAGCTCCGTCCAGCAGCAGGTCCAGAGAGAACCGAGCTCCCCGCTCGGCTGCTTCCTGATGGAGGAGCAGACGCAGGTGTGGTGGTGTCTGCAGCCAGTCGGTCCACACCTTCCTGAGGGTCTGGACAGACCCGACCTGTTCCAGGTGAGGACGGACCCACATGAACCAGCAGGATGCTGTGTTCTGTCTCTGACGCGATGTATGCTCAGGTTTCTCTGGAGGGTTTGCAGTAGAACTCTGGTGACTTTCTGTATTTTCTGTCTTTGAGTAAATCTCCCATTCAGACTCAAAGCAGCAGCCAATGCTAACTGCTAACTGCTAACAGTTCAGTGTGTGTCACAGCTGAAGGATCTTCTTCCTCAGAGCTCCATTAAAACTCATCAGTGAGCCTCACTGTTGTTCTTCATCACATGCACACACACACACACACACAAACACTCACTCACTACAGCACCACGTGTGGATTCATCCGCCGCTGAAAATAGTCCCAACAGATGCTCTGTTTGGTGCCCTGTACGTCCTGTTTGTTTGACAGAAACTGCAGTGATGTATGAACCAATGAGCTTGGAGCTGAGAGCCACAGACAGGAAGTCAGACAGAGATTAACTGATACGTTGGTTTGAGACTAAATTTAAATTTATTTTGAGATTTAATGACAAGAAGAAAAAAGAATAAGAGACTTCAGACATTTCCACTCCTTCATGTTCTCTGTACACACCACCGACAGACCTGCACTGATCCCAGAACGTCTGGTGGTGCATGCTCCACCCCTCCACACCGACACCACCAGCGTCTGCTGATCTGACCACATGACTGTTCCTGTTGTGTTGGCAGCTGAGCGGTGAGTTCGAGGTGGAGCTGTTTTGGACAGCAGACGATGAAATGAGTGTGACGGAGCGGGCCTAACTGAGGTGGAGGCCGGTCCTCTTCAGCCAGCTGGTGAGTCCGCCTGTTGTTTGTTTCAGGGAAATTAAAGCTGTGGAACCATATCAGCCCAGCGCTCGTCAGCTTCACGTATGGCTGAATGGAAATGAAAAGAAAGGATGTCAAAGTAAAATGTGTTTCTGGCTGACTGACAGACTCTCCTGCTCTGTCCTACTTTAACTGGATCCATTATAGCAGTTAGTGGTCACATAATCTCCCGTCTTCTTCACTCTGGTGATGTTGTGACCAATCAGCTGCAGGTGATCAATAACTCATATCCAGTAAGGTGGCGTGTGGGCCGGTAAAGGCTTCGGTGAAGGCTGCTCGTGGCTCCTCAGGGCAAAAGTAAGAGGACCAGAACATCCTCCAGTTCACACAAGGAAATATCAAATCAGAGACTTGGGACGCGCCTGTTGGTGGGCTAACCTACCTGCAAGGCAAAACTCAGGGAAAAAGGCAAATGTTGCTGAATTCTCATTAGTTGAGAAGTGAGCGATGAAGATTACGGAGCCTTCATGTCATGGTTAAAACACTGAACGGACAATAAAACGCAACGTGCATCAAATACGTGAATCACTCAAACTGGAACGACTGGACGTGAGGAGCGAGCGTCTCTCTGTCCGTCACTTCCAGCAGCTCTGTCCAAGAGCCGGCTCAGGTCTGACAGAGGCTGAGGCCATGGACCACGTCATCAGCGGGTTCCTCGTGGGATCAGTGTTTCTCCAGGACGCCTGTCGTCAGAATTAGAACATGGCGGAACTTCAGCTCCTCATCCTGACCTACGCTGGCTGCATCAGCACGAGGAAGTACAAGATGTTAAGTAAAGCAACGGATGAATAGCGACTGTTTCCACAGATCACAAACACATGGAAACACAGACTCTCTGGAGCGACCTCACAACGCCACCAAACCACTTCATTTGGATTTCAACCTGAGAGCGAGCACACCTGAAGAGTGAGGACAGCAGACACTGAACAACGCAGAGGGAACAATAACATTTCTTTACAGGTTCTGGGCGGCGGTTGTTTGACAGCGGAGTCGTCCTCCTGTCACATGTCCACCTGTCACGTGTCCTCCTGTCACATGTCCACCTGTCACGTGTCCACTTGTCACATGTCCACCTGTCACGTGTCTCAGGGCTGTCGGGTCCACATGGAACGTCTGCCTGGCTGAAGAGTCCAAAGAGGAAAAGAAAGCTGGATGCAAACTTTGTGTGAAAGCTCCACCATCAGGAGGGTGAGAGGGCCCGCAGGCCCCAGTGGGCCCCCCGCAGGACCCCGTAGGCCCCAGCGGGCCCCCGCAGGACCCCGCAGGCCCCAGCGGGCCCCCTCAGGACCCCACAGGCCCCAGCAAACCTCTCATGGTGTGAGCGAACGTCATCCACCCTAACAAACATGTTGAGAGCTGGATTTAAACTTTTCAGAATAAATGTTCATGTTTGTGCTCAGACGTCAGACGTGGAACGTGTGGGAACGTCCAGAAACACCAGTGTTCATCATTTTTATGTACATTTATATCAACATTTATTCTTCATCATCATCATCATCATCATCAGTCAGTCAGACTCACTGTGTTCACGTTTGACCAGTGAAGCTGATTCAGATTTTCTTCATTGTTTTCACAGATACCTGCTGTCATCATCGTCTTCATCCTCCTCATCCTCATCAGGTTTCTACGAGACCGTGAACGTGCAGAGAATCGACTCTTTTCATTCTTATCAGAAAGTGATTCTCATCAGTCTGCTGACTCAGCCTGCAGATCATGAGTCAGCATTTTAATGACGTTACGTGTCAGTGGTCGTTTAGTGTCCGGACGTGGACGTGGACGTGGACTAGCTGCGTTCAGCAGCTAACAGGAAACACCTTCACACACGTCGTGTCTGGACTTTTTAATGAATCTTGTAGCTTTGCTGAAAACAGCAGCAGATTTGTGGATTTTATGTTTTTAACTGGATATGAATGACAGATTTTTAATTGTTCGGTCTCTGTTTCTATATTTATTTATTTATTTATTTATTTCTTGATATTGTGAACATCTTCTGCTCTCTTGTGGTGAACACTGACGCAGTATTTTAAACAAATGAACCACCTTCACTAACACTAACACTGAGTGTTAATTGAGCTGCATGTTTGCGCACAAACACATTTATTTATTCTTTAATTTGAAGTGTGAACATGTGAATGTCACAGAACAGAAGTGTGATGGTTTTAAAGGCTGGAACGAACGTCTGAGGACAGTTTCCTTGTCGTCTGTTTCTGTTTTCTGATCTGACAATCGACTCAGACTGAAGTTTTAGTCAGAAAACTGGACTTTTCGTTTCATCGTAAATCTTTTCAAACGTCACTTTCACACAGCGGTTCAACTTCTATTCTGTGAGCCGAAGACCGAAAACCTCACATCAGCAGCAATGAGGTCAAAGGTCAAAGGTCGTCGCTGTGATCGTGAACCTTGACAACTCAGCCGAACCAGCGCGATGTTAACGTGACCCTTTGCAACTGAAAGATGACCTCTGACCTTTGCGATCGCTTGGCTGACCCGGACACGACTTTGATGACGCAATGACTCGGACATGACTTGAAGTGATGACTCGGACACGACTTTGATGACGCAATGACTCGGACATGACTTGAAGTGATGACTCGGACACGACTTTGATGACGCAATGACTCGGACATCTCATTTATTTGGATGCGAACACTCGAACACCGTCTTGTCTTAGACGTGACTTACTGACCACATCAACTGGAGCTTGACCTCAAAGTCACAAACAGGACCTCAGCGACTTGGGAATGACCTCAGTGACTTGGACTTGACCTTGGTGACTCTTTCCTGACCTCAGTGACTTGGAGGTGACTTTAGTAACTTGATCATAGCCTCAGAGAGCACATGAGACTCCACTCAGATGTGATCTCAGCGACTCAGAATGGACAGTGGACTTATTAGACATGATCTCAGGACTTGGTCTCAACAACATGGACTCGGTTGTGTGACCTGCAGGTCAGACTTGAGGTTTTATGGCTCAGGGATCACGTGGTTCCGTCTTAAGTGTGATTCGTTTCTGTGTGTGAGGCCAGTACGTCATTAAAAATACAGGAAGATCAAGAAACTACACATCGCCTCGTGTCTGAGAGGCTGGTCCAGATCGGCAGCTGGTGGTCTAGTCCGGCTGGAAAGCGGTGTTGACGGAGCCGTTCTCCAGAGGAGGGTGGGGGAGGTGGGGGCAGCTCTTCCTCCTGGACTTGGCCAGGACACGGTGGAGGAGGCTGGGGGAGCTGTGAGGAGGAGCCCCCGAGGGTCCCGGTGTCGCTGAGGGCCCATCCGGTCCCAGCGGCCGGCGGATGCTGTCTCTCCTCAGCAGCTTCGGAGTGCTGCGACCGCTGCAGGGAGACAAACACACGAGGTTTACTGACGTCTGTCTGAGGACAGGATCCACCTCAACTGTCCCGTCTGAGGACAGGATCCACCTCAACTGTCCCGTCTGAGGACAGGATCCACCTCAACTGTCCCGTCTGAGGACAGGATCCACCTCAACTGTCCCGTCTGAGGACAGGATCCACCTCAACTGTCCCGTCTGAAGACAGGATCCACCTCAGCTGTCCCGTCTGAGGACAGGATCCACCTCAACTGTCCCGTCTGAGGACAGGATCCACCATAACTGTCCCGTCTGAGGACAGGATCCACCATAACTCTGCTTCTGCAGTCAGATAACTTTATTGTCCTTCTGTGTGTGAACAGTGAACACAGTCGCAGTCATTCCCAGAGAATTCAAAGGTCAACAATAGATGAGAGTATGCTAAGCTAACTAGCTGCTGGCTGTAGCTTCTCATTCTCTCTACAGACATGAGAGCGGGACCGACGTCTCGTCTCGCTCTCGGTCAGAAAGGACAGAAGTGTGTTTTCCAAAGTCAGACTGTTTCTTTCAAATGTCAGATTGTCAGCTGACATATAAACGATGTCTCTGGATCCTGATTGGTCGTCTGAATCATGATGAATCAGTATTGATTCAGCCGTCATCTTAAATTGAAATCATTCAGAAGCAAAGTTCAGAGACTTCATGAACTTTTTGTTCTTTGAAATGTTTTGCCAAAAACAACAAAGACCTTTATAAGAAGTGATGTTCTGCCTCCAAATCAAGTCTCACTGACGAGTTTTCTCCTGAAAAACAGACTTTACAAATTCAACATGCAGAAATAAAACATGTAGAATGCTGTTCTGTACATGACACACACACACACACACACACACACACACACTCACACACACACACACACACTCACACACACACACTCTCACACACACACACACACTCTCACACTCACACACACTCACACACACACTCACACACACACACACACACACACACACTCACACACACACACACACTCACACACACACTCTCACACTCACACACACACTCACACACACACTCACACACACACACACTCACACACACTCACACACACTCTCACACTCACACACACACTCACACACACACACACACACACACACTCACACACACACACACACTCACACACACTCACACACACACACTCTCATATTAGTAATAATTAAAAATGTATTTTCAATATAAATGATCAAAAACATAAGCTGAAAAACCAGCAGCAGAAAAGCGAACGTTTCCTCGTGGTTACGAGAGCGTTTCGGGGCGTTGACGTGTGGAGTCGTGTTAATGAAGGAAACTCCAGAGGGCCCTCGCGTGGTGCAGGTGCAGTTACCTGGTGCAGCCACAGGGGGCGCCTGCTGCCATCACCACGACCGGTACGGACCCCCTCCTCACCAGCGTGGGCGTGGCTCTGGATGAATCTCCGACCTGCAGCGGGAACAGTGAGTTACATCACAGCTGCCTGTCGGCCAATCAGCTACTGAGTTTATTCTGCAGAAAGGAAACCGCTGGAGCAGAGAGGAGCCAGGGCCTCAACGAGGGCCCGAGTCCTGGTCCTGGTTAGTCCTACTCAGTGACAGACACTGTCTCTACATTTAAGAGTCGTCTTAAAACTGTCCTCTTTGATAAAGCTTATAGTTAGGGCTGGCTCAGGCTGGTCCTGGACCAGCCCCTAGTTATGCTGCTATAGGATTAGACTGTCGGGGGACATCCAAAGATACACCGAGCTCCTCTGTCCTTCTGTCCCTCTCCATCCGCACGCTCTCATGTCCTACCACGGCGTCTTACTAACTTAGCTCCTTCCCCGGAGTCTCTGTGCTTTGTCGTCTTGCAGGTTCCCATGGACAGTGTCTGAATCTGGATTGTGGATTTCAGCTGCGTCTCCTGCCTTGGCCCTGCCTGACATCCACTGCAACTGCTACTGCTGTTATTACATCCACTGTCACTGTTACTGTGACTGCATGTCTGTCTGTCTGTCTGTCTGTCTGTCTGTCTGTCTGTCTGTCTGTCTGTCTGTCTGTCTGTCTGTCTGTCTGTCTGTCTGTCTGTCTGTCTGTCTCTCTCCCTCTCTTGCTCTTCCTCTCTCACCCAACCGGTGGAGGCAGATGGCCGCCCACCCAGAGTCTGGTTCTGCTCAAGGTTTCTGCCTGTTAAAGGAAGTTTTTCCTCGCCGCTGTCGCCCAGTGCTGCTCATGAGGGAATTGTTGGTTCTCTGTAGATAAAGAGTTTGGTCTGTAGCAGCTCTATATGGAAAGTGTCCTGAGACAACTTCTGTTGTGATTTGGCGCTATACAAATAAAAATGAATTGAATTGAATTGAATTGAATTGAATTGAATTGAATTGAATTGAATGATGTCATCTGTGGCCTGATGACATCATAGTGATGTCATCAGACTACAAACATATAATGGTGGGTCTACAGTACAAACTGGAGGTATGGAGGTTGAAAGACGTGGACGATGAGGCTCTCATGAAAGACTCCTTCCAGCTGCATTGTGGGAAATGTAGGAACCAGAGTGACTACAAGCAGGAAGTGTCCACCTGTGTCCACCTGTGCTGCTCAGATTTGGAGCGCTCAGTTTGTCTGTGTGTCGTCCACTTTGGATCAGCGCTGATGTTAGCAGCTAGCATGACTGCTGCCTGCTGCAGTCAGTCACTGAGGTTACCTGTAGACCAGGTGAGTTTTCTTACCTGGAGCGGCTCCACGCAGGCTGCGGGGAAGTAACCCTCGTTTCCATTCGTCAGCCGTCCAAACCACCAGGTCTCGTCCTCTTTAAATAGAACCTGGATCAGATTTCCCGGGTCCAGGTCCAGCTCCTTTGGCCAGCGGGACCGGTACTGCGTCACCGCCACCACCACCTGCCGGAGTCCAGAACTGTCCGTTTTCAGGGTGCTGGTGAAGCCACGTCAGAAAAAACCACATCCAACAACCCCTGAAGATCCCCCAAAGTAACCCTTAATTATTCCCAGATTACTGTTAACCTGCCACACACACACACACACACACACACACACACACACACACACACACACACACACACACACACACACACACACTCACTCTCCTTCATTTGAATACCTGAACTCCTGGATTTGCCCTTAAATTCCACATGAATGTAAATATTCCTGAACGCAGTTTTTCTGGTTCTTATTATTTTCAGCTGATTTGCTTGAATTCTTCTTCAGTGTTCCAGATTTAAGGATTTTACCACATTTGGAGCGATGAATTGAAACAGGCGTGGACTGAATATATGAAGGAGTTTTTAAGGGGTTTCCTGTGATGATTAAAGGGCCCTTAAGGGTTCCTAAATATCTAAGTTTTAGTTGGTGTCTGAACAGGTAAAAACCTTAAAACAAACACCTGAACAAGCCAAACATCCGTCCTCAGAGTCACTGAAGAACGTTGGATTTTCTTAAATGTACTTTGTGAGCGTATGATTATCAGCTGATGATCATCTTCTCTGAAGCAGCTCAATCAACAATAAACAGGCGAAGTTTGTTTGTTTGTTTGTTCTCATGTTTTGTTGTTTCTTCTTCTTTTCTAATCAAATATAATTAAATTGTTCTAATTAAAGAGACTAAAACAGATTCAGTGAATAAAAACGAACTGAAGCTGCTTCCTCAATCAAAGTGACCTCATTTGATCTGCATCACAGGAAACTGCTGCTAATTGGTTAATATGTGTGTGTGTGGGGGGGGGGTCATTCATCAGTGTGTCACTTTTAATCTGCTTTAAATAGCTGCTGCTCAGCAAGCTGTAAATACACAGAGGTCAGAGGTCACACTGATGTAACACTGATTAGGGAACACACACAAACACACACACACACACTCTCAGCAGTGCTCTCAGATGTTTTGTCATCCTGACATGTCCACATGCTGTCGACGTCACTTTCATCAGACGCTGGTTGTCCATCGATGTCATCGAGTC
The DNA here is from genome assembly GCF_039877785.1 of Chaetodon trifascialis. Classification (NCBI taxonomy): domain Eukaryota; kingdom Metazoa; phylum Chordata; class Actinopteri; order Chaetodontiformes; family Chaetodontidae; genus Chaetodon; species Chaetodon trifascialis. The sequence goes on along the minus strand of NC_092066.1, from coordinate 479,333 downwards.
AAAGATCCCCACAAAACCACAACACAGAGCGACCACACAATAACCATAAAAAGACACAACACAGCCATAAAAAGGACACAAAATGACCACAGAGAGACGCGACAACAACAAAGAGACCAAAAACAACAACAAAGAGACTGAAGACAATGACAGAGAGAAGTCAAGCATCCAAAAAGAGATTTAGAAGTGACTGAAAACTTCCACAACTAGACACAAAATAACTACGAGACACAAAACAGCTACAAAGAGACACAACACAAAGACTCCAGAGGTGGTCTCTGGCTACAACACACTGATGTTGATTTGCAGGTGTGTGTTTCAGGAGCAGCTCAGGTCATGAGGTGGATTCTGAGGGACTGTGGCGTCTCTGTCTTCGCAGCTGTGCTGTCCACAGTCCCTTCCTGACAGACTCTGAGGACACAGTTCAACACAAACCTCTGACCTATAAAAAGTTTGTCCTCTTACCTTTTCTGCCTCCACATGTCTCGTCCTCGATCTGCACACTGACAGACAGAAAGACGGACACTGAGCGTCAGACAGGACGTCTGCGGTTCAGGTGACAGGAAGAGGACGAGCTGAAGCTCCAGGACCGAACCCACCGATCAGCTCGGATCAATATCAAATCAATATGACGTGATGGCAGCTTCTGGGTCTGCTGTGTGTGTGTGTGTGCGTGTGTGTGTGTGTGTGTGTGTGTGTGTGTGTGTGTGCGCGCCCACCTTGTGGGGAGAAGACGGTGGTATAAACCTCGATCTGTTTGTCGCTCTGTCTGTAGATCTGCTGCATGCTGACCTGCTCTCTCTCTCTCACACACACACACACACACACACACACACACACACACACACTCTGAGCTTAAATACCTGCTGTCACTAATCCTGCTGAGTGTGTGTGTGTGTGTGTGTGTGTGTGTGTGTGTGTGTGTGTGTGTCTGCAACACACACACTGATCAGGTGTTTCCAAGCAGCCATGCACAGCTTCCTATTGGCTGACAGTGAATTTCAGGTAACCTGACGGAACACGTTGAAGCAGAACTACATCAGCACTCACCTGTGCTGCTGGAGGGCAGCTGATTGGTCTCTGGGATGAAGACAACTCCAGGACCTGGTTCCATCTCAGACACTGATTGAGATCCAGAGGTGAGCACACCGCAGACTAAACAGGAAGTGATGTCATGACTTCAGCTCTTCATCACTTTTCAATGACAGAGGCCAGATTTCATCTGTTCATACAGATCCTGCCGAATCAGGATCAGGATCAGGATCAGGATCATAATCAAGATCAGAATCAAGATCAGAATCAGCGTCAGTAAAAACTAATCTACCCAAAACATGGCAAAAACAGACAAACTGAGAACACTGGACAGGCGAGAGATGATTGTGACGAGTCATGTGTCAAACAGGTGAGCTCAGGTGTGTGTGACTCTGCTCTGTGGTGCCTTCAGGGTCACCCTGTGATTAGCTCATTTTCTGATGTCAGGTTAAACCGGTTAAACGCAGTCAAATCAGGTTTACATAACAACTGTTCCTGGATCAGATTAAACTGGATTAAAACAAGACAGTCTCTTCTGAGAAAAGACACACACACACACACACACACACACACACACACACACACACACACACACACACACACACACACACACACACACACACACACACACACACACACACACACACACACACACTTTGTATCTTTTATTTATCGTTACTAAATGACTTCAGTTCATTTGCAGATTTACAACAATCCAGGATCCACTTTCACAGAAGTCCTGACCGGAAAAACAAGAAGATCAGAAGCAAAGCAGAGAGAGCAGGAAGGAACGGGAACCAGTTCAGAGAAACCAGTTCAGAGAAACCAGTTCAGAGAAACCAGCTCAGAGAAACCAGTTCAGAGAAACCAGTTCAGAGAAACCAGCTCAGAGAAACCAGTTCAGAGAAACCAGCTCAGAGAAACCAGCTCAGAGAAACCAGCTCAGAGAAACCAGCTCAGAGAAACCAGTTCAGAGAAACCAGTTCAGAGAAACCAGCTCAGAGAAACCAGCTCAGAGAAACCAGTTCAGAGAAACCAGCTCAGAGCACTGGTCTGAATGAAGCGCAGGAGGCCACATGAGGTGAAGATCCGCCTTTTATTTCAGATTTTTCACGTTAATATAAGATCAGGCAGAATGTGATCAGGAGTCCAGAAACGTCACGTGAGTCTGAGCAGGCTGAGAGACAGCGACCTCTAGTGGCTGTTAGAAGAACTGCAGCTCAACACACAACAGACCCCAGCCCCGTTCTGTCCTGAACAGTGCCGTCTGGTTCTTCAGTAGAGCTTCATGGAGGCTTCGAACAGCTGGCTCAGGTCCTCCTCGGTGTGCTCTCTGGGGGACAGTTTGGTCACTCGCTCCTACAACACAAAACACGTTGGGGCGTTTGAAAAAGAGCAAGAGAAGAAGAGTAACGGCTCTGTCACATCACAGGTACACCTTCACCTGCGCCTCACAGGACCTGAGGTCTGCAGGTGCACACTCCAGGATTAAAGGCTCAATGATGATCTCCACAGGTTCAGAAGGTTTTCACCTTTAACGGCCTTTAAACAACAAATTCATGTCATTTCCACCATTTTCAGTTTAAAGCCCTCAAACTGTGCAGATTCTGTATTAAAATACCTTCAAAGTCAAAGACTTTGTTGATGATCAGATTAACTGAAAACAGTCACGTAAACTAACGACTGCATTTCTTGTTAAATCTTAAAGGTTCTTGAAAACTCGCTGAAAAGCCCTTAAACCATGCAGATGATCTATTCACACACCTTAAATATGATGTCGTGTGGTTTCATTTTAAGGTGTTTTTTCAACCTTAAACCAAAAACAAATCCATTAAAAACACCTGAATTACTTAAAGGCATTAATTAAGATTTGAATCTCAACGACCAAAAACTAATTAAGAATTACCTGTTATGTGATTTCCTAAAGTTTTCAAGAGTTTTCATAAAATCTTCTTCAAATTCCCTTTTTAAGGACGCTCAAACATGATGTCAGCACACTGATCCTCAGGTGACGTTCAGGCTGCTCTGAGCGAAGGTCAACACACCTGAGGGATGGTTCCCTTCACCAGTGCTGGGATGTCGTCTTTCCTGTATCCCACAGCTCCCAGTCCGTCCTCCACCTGCAGGTCAAACAGGAACTGACGCAGCGTGTCGGCCAGAACAGCACCTGCATCCTCCCTCTTCACCTGCCGGATGTCTGCACCTGAACGCACCACAGAGGGTCAGTTATCACACCTGAACGCACCACAGAGGGTCAGTTATCACACCTGAACGCACCACCGAGGGTCAGTTATCACACCTGAACGTGGCACAGGTGTGTGTCAGGTAAAGTTTTTGACAGTTCCGCTTGTTCTGCTTGTTTAATGAAAACTGTTCGGTTTCACATCGACTGTCAGAGTTTCTTCATATCGATTCATGTCTTTGTGAGCTCAGAGCTGTCAGTCAGTCATTTACAGACGCTTTGATTCAAAGCGACGCTCATATGATGTCACACAGCGATGGCGAAGCATCGGGACAGTTCTGGGGTTCAGTGCCCAAGGACACTTTGGCATGTGGGCCACCGAGGCCAGGGATCGAACCACCGACCTCCTGATCAGTGGACGGCCGGTCTACCTCCTTAGCCACAGCCAAAATCACTGATTTGAGACGGGCTGAGAGGACTGGGTATACTGGGTATTCTGGGACAGACTGGTTCATTGCAAATGGAACAGGTCTTCCATGAGGTCCTTTTGTGAAAAGTGTTCATTGAAATTAAAAACGTATATTTCTGAATGGACGTGTGAGATTCCGCTCGTCGTGCAGCACTACAGCCAGTGGCAGCATTTCAAAGTCCACACAAGTAACTAAAAAGTTCCTCATCACAGTAACAAGGTACTTTTTCAGTAACCAGTGAAGTGATTCAGTTGTTTTTGACAACGTTTCAGTAACATGTTATGTTAGTTATGTGGCCTGTTTTTAAAGAGGAACGCGAGCTAACTGACACGCCTTCATCAAGCTAACGCTGTAAAGCTGTAAAGTTTGTAAAGTTACTCCTGTAACACGTCTGTCTGACAGATGGACCACGCTCGAGACAAAAAGCCGCAGGTTTTACGGTCCTGCAAAGAGCAGACAGCCAGTCACCATCACAGCCACAGCTAATGCTAATGCTAACGCTAATGCTAGCCACAGCCACATGGCAGCAGTCAGAGCCCACAGCTCTTACACTGTTATTATATTTATTATTAGTACAGTGTGTGATCAGACTGTGTTGTATTTTCTGTACGATCCAGCACGGGAGGCTGAACAGGTGAACAGGTACCAAGGATCTCTGCAGCCTCCAGGTGGCGCTCTGGACACATCGGGGCTGTGAAGTTGAAGACGGCCGGAGACGTGAGGACCACAGAGAGACCATGAGGCTGAGGACACAGAAACACACACACGTCTCATTGTGAGAACTCTCACTGACATACTGGACTCGGCCCAAACCGTCCCCCTAAACCTGAACCTTCAAACAGCCAAATGTCCTCACAGCGCAGAGACCATTCATGAACGCACACGAGCATTCAAACAAACAGAGAAACAACATTTCCATAAATAAAAGATCAAATGTTCAATTTGTAAACAAACCACCTGCTGAGATCTGCGGAAACACAGAAAACCTGCAAACATCAGGACCAAGTCTGCGTCCCACGGCAGCTCTGCTGTTCCTCAGGGAACCTGTTCAGGTCCTCTGTGGTTCTACAAAGTCTTATTTTTTTCAAAGAGCAAGACAAAGGGACGAGGATGTTTTCATAAAGCAGCTTTAATGATCGTCGGTTCTTCGTCATCCGCAACAAACGCTGATCTCAGCTGACGGCTGAAGGTTTTTCATTCAGAGACGGAATGACATTTTTTACAGCGGACACTTCCTCATGTTGACGAACCAGCTGTGAAGTGAAAACACACCTTTACAACGATACCCATCCGGACGTCAAGCTGTCACTCACCACCAGAGGGTGCTCCACACTGTAGCCCTTCGCTGTGTGAGTCTTCACGTTTCCTGCGATCGGATAGGACATGCCATGGCTGCAGAGAGGCCACAACAACACGTTTTCAGCTGGAACTCCACCGACTCCGTTCAACAAAGTTTCTCTGCGGCAGAGTTCAGTTTCTCACCACAGGTGAACTCCGGCGTTTCCGAAGCCGATGCCTGCGAACACGCTGGCCAGGTGCATGCTGGACCGAGCCTCCAGATCCTCAGGGTCCCGCACCGCTCTGTAAACAAACACACAAACAAACACATTTCCAGTAATCTTGCCGTTTTCAAACTTTTCCTCAGGTCTAAACCTGATCCGGATGCTGATGTGAATTTACTTCATGAAGCGATTCCGAGCGTCGGAGAACAGCAGCTCTCCAAAGGAGTTCCTCAGGGAACCTGTTCAGGTACCTTCACTCCTGCTTTATTTACCGTTTCATGAACTTGGCGACCACGTTGAGGGCATGGCGGGACCAGACGTCACTGATGGGGTTGCTGCCCTGGTAGGCGGGGCGGTTGATGGGGTTGGGGGGGCAGGGGCTCCTCTGGTTGTAGGGCAGAGCGGTGTACGACTCCAGAGCGTGACTGAAGGGAATAAAATTGGGGGGGGGTGAATCACGCCTCCTTCTCACACTTGTGTGCTTACACCAAGCAGCAGCTTCCAGGTCTGAGACGACCCGTCAGTCCCCATAGACCCCCACATCAGAGCACCAGCTTCACCGCAGACAAACGTGTTTTAAATCACACTGAGCATTAAAGTTAGAAACACGTGGCTTCATTCACCGCCGCAGCTCCACCTGTGCTCATTTTTGGATTATTGGAGTTGCTATGGAGACGGGTGGAGTCACGGAGGTGACGGCCATGTTGGATACAGACTGAATCCCGCTTTCATTCATGCGTCTCTGATCATCACATGCACCTCGCTGACTTCTGTCTTCTGGTTAGATTCCAAACGATGATGAGACGCAGCGTGAAGCAACGAACGGCACACACGAACGTCAAACAGGAAGTAAACGGAAGGAAGTAAATCAATGACAAAAATAAAATACGTGAAATGAACTTCAGAAACTTGAATATTTGGAGAGACAGAACAAATCTTTGTTCACGGCTGAATTCAGAGTTTTTAAGAACAAAACCAAGATATTTATTAATGTATTATTATTAGAGCGATCGATGGATGGAGGATTGATCTCATTGATCTCGCTGAAGGCAGCGGCGGTGAAAACATCCTGTCTGGACTCTGAACTCTCAGTTTTCCTTCTATCTCTTCAGACTTTAGAGCCTCGTGAAAACATTAACTAACGAAGACGTGCTGAGACCTTCACGGGCCTGATGCTGTGCAGGTGAGACGTTCCTGAAAGCACCGGCGGGGTCAGAGGTCACGGCTGCTCCACGGCTCCTCTTCGGCTTCACGTTCACAAACATCAGACAAATTCAGCGACTGCCATCATTTTAAGTCAGAAAGTACTTAAAGCTTCATCATTTCAGACAAATTAAAAATGACGATTAGCTTAAATTTTTCATTAACTTTTAACATTTAAATGACGTCTGAAATGTGTTGATGGACGGGAGAAGAAAACAGTTTCCAGCAGAGCGCCTTCAATCTGTCAATCAATCAATCAATCAATCAATCACGCCCGGCGGCTCGCAGACTGACCACAGCACGTCGAAGCCGCTGTTGGCGGCGACTCTCTCGGGCATGCTCAGAGTGTGTCTCGGGTCCACGACGCCCAGCGTGGGTCTGATGGCTCTGCTGGCAATACCTGAACACAGACGACCAATCACAGCTCAGACTGACGCTCTGATGTCACCATGAGTCTTATTTCTATTGGACACTTCACTGGTCACCTGACAGGATGTTTGAGCTTCCATCTTTCTTTGTTTCAACACAATCAACGAACTTCAAACATCTTCAAACAGCAAAGTTTGATCAAAGCCCGACTGGAAAACTGATCCAGGACGAGCAGAGACACTCAGGTGAGTTTCCCTTTTACCTGTTTTGGCTTTCAGAGGCTCAAAGTCAAAGATGGCGACGCCGGTGGTCTCGCTGCCGGTTCCTGCAGTCGTAGGAACTGAAGAACAAAACACATTAAAGGCGTTCTGTGCAAGAACAGAAGCTTCATGTTTGTGAACACCTGTACCTGAGCACCTGTGAGAAAACACCTGAGCACCATCCTGACAAACACGTGATCAAACGGCCTCACGGCGTGAGGTGACTCTTCACCTCTGAGCTTCACGGTGAGGAACCTTGAACTGATCTCTACAGATAAGAGGCTGCTGTGACACACCTGAGGCTCAGGTGAGGTCCAGCTTCACCTCAGTCTGAAGTGACGGTGATGAGTTCAAGTGCACGAGGTTTAATGAGTTCAAGGGTTCAACAAGCAAACAAATAAAAAGTTCAAAAACAGACGAGCGACAAATCAGTGATGAAGGTTTTTGACACGAGGAAGAAAAAAACGAAGCAACTGAAAAGTAAATTTAAAAAAATCAACGAGTTGTTTTCCAATACTTCATCATTTCAGGCAGAGGAGAGAAGAAGAAGAAGAAGAAGAAGAAGAAGAAGAAGGACGAGGAAGAGGAGAGAAGAAGAAGAAGAAGAAGAAGAAGAAGAAGAAGAAGAAGAAGAAGAAGAAGAAGAAGAAGGACGAGCAGAGGAGAGAAGAAGAAGAACCAATCATCAATCAGCTGTCAATCATCCTCACGTCCTGTTACCTGCGATCAGCGGCTTCAGGGCTCCGGTGACGGGCTTCCCTTTGCCGATCGGAGCGTTGACGAAGTCCAGGAAGTCGGCGTCGGGGTGACATGCGTACAGATTCGCTGCTTTACAGGTGTCAATCACAGAGCCCCCGCCCACTGCCACGAAGACGTCGAACGAGTCGTTTTTAGCAAACGCAATGGCTTCTTTAAAACTACACACACACACAGAGACACACACACACACACAGAGTAACACACACACACACACACACACACACAGAGACACACACACACACACAGAGACACACACACACACACACAGAGTAACACACACACACACAGAAACACACACAGAGAGACACACACACACACACACAGAGTAACACACACACACACACACACACGCACACACACAGAAACACACACAGAGAGACACACACACACACACAGAGTAACACACACACACACACACACACACAGAGACACACACACAGGTGTTTACTGTCTCATTGTTTCTGTTGTTTTCGTTGTCTTTGTTGTGTCTTAAACAGTCTGTCTTTCATGTCCATATTTGTCCTTTTCATTTCACTGGATGAAACGTCTCAACAACGGGGACAGTGACGGACACTGTGTCCACACTGTGTGAGTACGTGGAGAGACAGAGAGTCTCTAAAAAGTCCTCAGGTAAAGAAAATGGACGGGACGTCACGGCTGACACACGTGTCCTCACGGTCATGTGGTTTGTGTCCTCATAAGACATGAAGACATGTCCAGTACACACATAAATATGCACCAATGTGTCCTGATGACACTGATGGACAAAATGACTCCATTACTGTCTCTGCGAGGACACCTGGGAGTTTGTTGCTGTATGTGCAGCTGACAGCCAATCAGACGGCAGGATTCCCCCTGGCCATACGTTACCTGTGACAGCTGGTCTCACCTGGTGTCGGTGGGCTCCACCCGCACGTTGTCGTACACCTTGTACTTGACTCCGTTCTTGGCCAGAGACTCCAGGACGGCCTTCACCGGAGGGAGGACGGACAAGTTCTTGTCGGTCATCAGACAGACGTTCCGAGCTCCGAGGTTCTGCAGGTCCTGCAGGAGAACCGGAGAACAAGGACAAAGTGAGGACAGAACAGCTTCGCGTTCCTACTGAAGGACATGAGGACGTCTGGACCCGGACACTCCATGTCCTCCTTTAGGGACCTCCTCCTCTCCAATCGAGCGCTGCCGTGAGCTCGATGAGGTCACAGTGGATGTGTTCACCTGCGCTCAGGTGCACATTCACCTGTCCGCACCTCGTCTTCTGCCACCTTAATAAGGCGGACAGTTTGACAAACGTCTTAGAGACGCATCATGTTTGTGTTTGCAGGACAACCTCGAGCAGATGTTCAGTGGAATACTGATGATGATGATGATGAAGGAGGTGTTTGGTTACCATGCCGATCTCTCTGCTGACTCCATCGCCGTATCTGATGCTGGAACTCGCCATCTGACAACAGACAGCGCAGACTCACGTCAAACACATCGTGGACAGGACTCACTGCTTAACGTCGCAGCACTCTCTGAGACACTAAATCAGAATTTTCACTCATTGCTTTGAGTTCTGAGTCGTGGAACAAATCTGTGACTCTCAAACCGTCTTTAAATCTTAACGAGCACTCAGCTCGTCAGTCTGACATCCTCTGTTCTACACGCGGTTTGGTCGGAGTTACCTCGAAGGCGTAGTCGGTTTTCCGGACGGTGCAGGTCGCAGCTCCAGCACCTGCAGGAAAAGCAAACACCTGCTAATATCTGTGTATGGATTACTGATCAACTGACTGCGGACATGTGCTTTGATCCAGATCAATCAGAATTCAGGTTCCTTATGATTGACATTACGTGGTGATTAGTGACCAAACTTCACGCGTTCCAGACTGAGTGTGTGTGTGTGTGTGTGTGTGAGTGTGAGTGTGTGTGTGTGTGTGTGTGTGTGTGTGAGTGTGAGTGTGTGTGTGTGTGTGTGTGTGTGTGAGTGTGTGTGTGAGTGTGAGTGTGTGTGTGTGAGTGTGTGAGTGTGTGTGTGAGTGTGTGTGTGTGTGAGTACCTTGATGGAAGGTGTTGGAGTGGGCGGGACATCTGCACCTGCTCACACAACGACACTCACGTCACAGACAGAACTCCACTCAGAAAACGGCTCTTTATCATTGAAACTGTTTGGCTGGAAAGCGTCTGGAGCACTTCAGGGTCCATGTTTTTCCGTCCGTCACAGCGCAGTTTAACACTGACTCCTATCTGAGCCTGTTAATGAGTAACTGGAACACTTCACGCTCTTTATCTTTCTGTTACCAACATTTCTCCTCGCAGTGACCTCTGCTGCCCTCAGCTCAGGCTTGGACGAACCAGAAGGCCCAAAGTGACGTCTGCTCACACACACCGGGCTGACAGTCGGGTTCCTGCACACCTGCACGCCTGCACACCTGCACACCTGCACGCCTGCACGCCTGCACACCTGCACGCCTGCACACCTGCACACCTGCACACCAGCACACCAGCACGCTCTGCCATTACCTGTGATCAGCATGAACCTGGAGTTTTCTGACGAAGCGCTCTGCGCCTCAGAAAAGCGGCTCAAGGTCACATGTGGTCATGTGGTCCAAGAGAGCTGCAGAACTGCCTTTTTTTTTACTGTTTCCATGACTGAAACAAAGAGTTTTCATTGGCTATTAATAATAATAATAATAATAATAATAATAATAATAAATAAACTGTTCAGGCTCTTCATGTGATCTCGGTGTCTTCTGTGTTACAGGAAAATCATTTCTTTCACTCTCAATGAAAACTACAGTCAGACATGAGGCGTTCAGGCCCAGCTGGTTTTCAGACTACCTGGTTCCCGGACGCGTGCACGCGCAGCGGTGGCTGAGTCAGACTGTTTCAGTGTAAATCAGCTGTTTGTCATAACGTGGATCCTGTGCCCCTGCAGTCCTCGATGTGGTCTCCATAAAAACAGCTTGATAGTCTGAAAGCCAGCTGGCACAAACAGTGACGACACACTGACGACAGCAGACTTTGTAAAAAGCACGTTTAAAGAAGAAATAAATGACTTCCGGTGTGTCACGTGTCTGCCGAACTTTCCAAGACTTTCTTCTGACTGTAGAAATCTATTCAGTTCCTTCTGCCTCGCGACGAACTGGACTTTTAACGTCAACAGTTTTAAAACCGGAGGATTTTTTAATGGAGTTTGGCGAGACCCGATCCCCCAGGAGCCAAACAACAAGTGGGAGGTTCTGCAGGCTGAAACGTCACCGCACGTTGTTTACGTGTGTGAATCACCTTCAGTCAAAAATCTGAGTTTTAATGAGCGTCAGTCACACTTACGCCGCGCGCTCCAGCTGTCTGAGCAGGTGAACCACTCGGTCCCGTCCGGCCATGTCTGCAGGGTGTCGGTGTCGGTGTAGTCAGCTCCGAGCCGCGGGCCGAGGGTAAATACACTGACGTCAAGCTCGCAGCCGCAGGACTCACTGCTTCCGCTTCCGCTTTTCAAAATACAGGCACTAATGGTGGCGTACCTAAGGTCATTTAAAATGGTTTTAATGGATAAATCGTCTAAATAAATAAATAAAATAAACATTTTAAATGGATCAGGAGTGTTAACGGCTTCCTCCCACAGACCAAAAACATGCTCATTAGGTTAATTGATGTTTCTAAATTGTCCGTAGGTGTGAGTGTGAATGGTTGTTTGTCCTTGCATGTGGCCCTGCAATCAGCTGGCGACCGGTTCAGGGTGTACCCCGCCTCTCGCCCATCGTAGCTGGGATAGGCTCCAGCCCCCCGCAACCCCGAAAGGGATAGGCGGTATAGATAATGGATGGATATTCTACACTTTCCAAACTTAATATTTTCATTCCATGAAATTTTCCCTGAACTTTAAAAAGTCCTCAAACTCATCATTCGTCATAGATTAAGGGGAAAGACAAAAACAAACCGTCTGGGTTAAGTATACACATGTGCACATGTATACATGTACAAATACCTGTATGTGGTGTACTTGGTATCTGATTGGTCGTAGGAGAAACTTAAAGGCGCAGCGTCATATTTCCTGAGCTGATCCTCCGCAGTTTGGATGGATAACTGACGAGCGACCAGGAAGCTGCTGTGAGGAATCAAATCAGTCCATGAACTTGAATTATCGAAGAGAGAAACGTTCTTTTTCTCAGACATGAAATAAACTGGAGCAGCAGGTAGTGCGCGTGCCTCACAGCAAGAAGGTCGCTGGTTCGATCCCCAGGTCGGGGAAGTTTGCATGTTGTTCCCGTGCGTGCGTCCAGACCAACAGCATGCTCGTTAGGTGAACTGGTGAGGTGTGAATGGTTGTCTGTGTATATGTTGCCTTGCAGTCGGCTGGCGACCGGTTCAGGGTGTACCCGCCTCTCGCCCGCTGCCCATCTCCAGCCCCCCCGCCCCAAAAAGGGATTGTCGGTATAGACGATGGATGGATGAAATAAACTAAATGGAGTTTTAAAGGGTCTCACGCTGACTGAGAATATTTGAACGTTTCACTTCTTTAAAACTTTCTTTCCAGAATATGAGGATGTTCCTGTTGCTGAGGTCTAAATATGTAAAGGTCAAAGGTCGCAGCAGTGAGACAAATCACAGCTCGGATCTGCAGCTTCCTGACACGTCGACCTTTAAACAACCTGAGACCGTCGAGACGCTTCAGAGCGTCTCTGTCCAGCTCATCTGATTTATTTCTGCACAAACGCAGGAAAAGTTCAGAGAAACACGTCAAAGTCCTCAAACCGTCCTCAGCGTCTTTCAGCGTCTTTCGGCATCAGCGATGAATTCAGTGAACGGCTTTGTTTCATAATTCCTTTCATTTCTTTTTATTCAATCAGTTCTCAGTTTGTCCAAATCAAAAGTCAAACTTTTAAAGTGAAACTTAAACCTTTGCAGTATCAGTCTTCACCAGCGAGCACCTGCACATACTGCTCGTCCACAGTCCATCCTGACCTTCATCCCCCCGTCATCAGCTGAGGACGGTCTCCAGGTGACAAACCAGGAAGAACCCCATGTCCCCGAGCAGCCAGGCCTCAGCTCTGCAGGCTGCCAGCAGGGGGACACACGAGGAACCGGCGACACCCGGTCCAAGCAGAGCTACGAACCCACGAGGAAGACGAGCGAGGGTCGTCCGGATGAAACGGGATCTGTCCAAATGTAAGACCTGAGCGGAGCTGAGACCGGAGACCTTCAGTGCTTCCTTTGTCTTACCACCTGGACTCGTCCCCGTCCTTCACCATCACATCTGCACAGATGGGGCTGAGATCGGACCCTCACTGCAGGCTCTCGGTCCAAAGGGTCCACTGGAACACACGCTGTCCGGCTCCAGGACGGCGCAGGAGGGCCATGATGAGGTGCGTCTGTCTCTTGCTGATTCTGTGGACAGTTTGTCTCTGCTGCTCTCAGCTCAGCTCTCAGTTCTGCTTCTGAAGGAGGTTTCAGCCTCTTAGCTGTTAGCGTAGCACAAAGCTGCTGTTCCTCAGGATGAGGTCTGCGAAAGCTGCTTGATGAGCATCAAACTCAACTGAAGAGCGTTTGTCTTCACGGTTCGTCCAGTTGCAGCTGTGATGAGTCTTCAGTTTGACCTTCATCATCACTGAGAGCTCGTCCTCTGAGACACACCGGTTTGTCTTTTACTTCAGCAAAGAAATAATCGTTTGTCCTTTGTTTGCATTATGAAATGCTTTGTGTCCTGGATCAAACCGCGTCCAGCCTGGAGTCTGGATGTCCCCGACCCCGAGGGACAACCCTGACAAGGACAGCCAGCTGGACCGTGTTGACGGACAATCCTGCTGACACACGTTCAGCAGCTGAAACCTTCACTCTCACAGTAAAGTTGCTGAATGGTTTCTGGTGTTTTGGCCCTTAAAGACCGGTTTGTCTCCTGCAGCGGAGAGGAAAATGTCTCTGGTCTTTGAAGACAAAGCGAGCTGGACAAACGTGTGAGGCAGAAGACGCCTTCAGACTCAGAAACCTGAGGACTTCCTGCTGAGTGTCACAGTGTTTTCTGTTACTGCAGGAGATGAAGGTCACAGATTCAGTCCACTCCTGTAGTGAGAAAGGTCACATCATCATCATCATCGTCTTCATCATCATCTTCATCATCGCAGAGGACGTCAGCTGCTGTCTGAACCACAAGAAAACTTTGGAATAAAAGACTTTATGCTGTGAACATCAGACGAATCTGAAAATGGACTTTTGTTTCCTGTGGCCTTAATTGATCTGCTGCTGCTGCTGCTGATGATGATGATGATGAAGGTGATAAATAGTTATGATGACTGCCACCAGCTGAAGAAAACTAATGATGAAGAGGATGAAGAAAGTCATTTTTGCCCTGATGATGAAATAAACATCGAACAGCTGCATGACTCATCATCATCATCTTCATCATCATCATCTTCATCATCATCATCTTCATCTTCATCTTCATCTTCATCTTCATCATCATCATCATCATCATCTTCATCATCTTCATCTTCGTCATCATCAGTCCCCCTCACATTGAGGACTCTGAGCCCCCCCACACCCCCACCCCCCTCACCCACACTGATATATAAAGTCACCGCAGCTCGAGTGTTTGTGACCGAAAAGACAAACAGACGATCGAGCTCAGGTGGGTGAAGACAGACAGAGAGAGACAAACAGACAGACAGACAGACAGACAGACAGACAGACAGACAGACAGACAGACAGACGGACAGAGGGACAGACGGACAGACAAACAGACAGACAGACAGACAGACAGACAGACAGACAGACAGACAGACAGACAGACAGACGGACAGACAAACAGACAGACAGACAGACAGACAGACAGACAGACAGAGGGACAGACGGACAGACAAACAGACAGACAGACAGACAGACAGACAGACAGACAGACAGACAGAGGGACAGACGGACAGACAGACAGACAGACAGACAGACAGACAGACAGACAGACAGACAGACAGACAGAGACAGAGGGACAGAGACAGAGGGACAGACAGAGGGACAGACAGCAGCTCTGCAGGACCTTCAGGTAAGAGAACAATGTTTTTAATGTCTTTGCTCTCAGACCGCCATCGCCAACAAAAACACGATGAAACTTTATTGATTATTTTATTTACTTTATTGCACGAAGCGTTAGCATTAGCATCCAGAGCAGAGAGACAGGAGGAAGAAAAAGTACTTTAATACTGTGTAGTATTCCGCACAGAGAGTACTTTGATACTTCATGTATGTTGACTGTTACTGCCGCTCGCGGGCTTTATGGTCCCACCGCTCGTCTTGCAGGCGGCCTCTCAAAGCTTTTGGCGTTTTGCTCCGTCAGGTTGAAGCTGAGCGGAGATGAAGCTGAACGTGCTGATGTGGCTCGTGGCGCTCCTCGCCGTCTTCCTCCCACGCTCCGCCGACTGTCGACCCGCCCGCGCTCCCGCCGGCCACCGTCTGCTCCTCCCTCGGCCGCTGCTGCTTCGCCTGGGGGAGGAGTTCTCCCTCCGACTGGGTGGAGGTGGAGGATCCTCCTCTGCTCCCTCAGACCACTTCTCATCATCTTCCTCCTCCTCCTCCTCCTCCTCTCTGTCCTCCTCAATTGCGAAGCTCACGCAGCACCTCCTGCAGGCCCGGGTGGAGCAGCAGGAAGAGGAGGAGGAGGAGGAGGAGGAGGAGGAGGAGGAGGAGGAGGAGAAGGGGAAGAGGTCCGACGAGCCTCCCATTTCTCTGGACCTGACCTTCCACCTGCTCAGGGAGGTCCTGGAGATGGCCCGAGCCGAGCAGGTCGCCCAGCAGGCCGACAGCAACCGCAAGATGATGGACACCTTCGGAAAATGACTCCAGTCCACCAACGTTTCACCTCCTGCCTCCAAAACTGAGTCCGGAGTCCGTCCGGAGTCCGACCGGAGTCCGTCCGGAGTCCGACCGGAGTCCGTCCGGAGTCCGTCCGGAGTCCGACCGGAGTCCGACCGGAGTCTGACCTTCAGACCTTCTTCTGCCTGAACGTCAGCTGACGGTGCGACTTCTTTCAGTGTGAACTACAAAGTGACGCTTCAGCTGCCTTCATTTTTTACAGTGTCAGCTGGCTTTTGATTGGACGGTAACATTTGAGACACTTCAGCTCCTGTCACTGCCCACAGGGCGTTTATTCACCAATCAAAATTAATAAATGCTTAAATAAATAAAAGCAACAACTTAGAAATAAACACTTCAATAAAATAATAAATGAACGGATCAAATTTATTTCCTTATTTGTTTGTTGAAATCACCAAAAATCTGATTGACTCCATCGTTTTTCATCTTCATCGTGCTTTTAAAGACGACCCTGAAACTCAAAGTGCATTTCTCTTGTTTTCACGCATCTCAGCTCATTTCTGTTTCCTCTTCCTCTTCCTCTTCCTCTGACGCGTCGGTTCACAGTAAAATGAGATGTGATTGGTCGGACGTTGTTCTGGATGTTTTTCTTGTGACTGACGGTCAGACTGTCTGATCTGAGTCTTGTGGTGGTTTTTAAAGTTCAGCTGTGATAATCACAAAACATTTTCATTTTGCTGCTTCGATCCCAAATCCTTCACTGACAGACCAGCTGACCAACGGGCCAATGAAAACCACCGAACACGCCAACGGCTGAAGAGTGTTTCCTGATACTGTATAAATAAACAAATGATAAATATTGTATTCGCTTCTCTAAAAAACAGAATTCTGTCGTGTATTTATTGATGTTCAACGTGTTTTTCAGACAATATTTCATTTCACATAATGACCTGCAGCAGTTTTATCTGAGCCCTGAGTCCATATAGACACACACACACACACACACACACACACACACACACACACACACACACACACACACCGTAAAACTGGATTTTTATTTTACTTATTGGATTTTTATTTTATTTTAGTCATTTTTATTTTTATTGGCTGGAGTTTGGCGTCACCTTCTCTTCACCCGACAGAAAGACCTTTAACCCCTTTAAAGCAGACAAGTGTACAAATCAGAAGATCACTTTCATAATAAAACAATGATTTATTTGACATTTAAAAGATTTTCATTTGCAAAACAAACTTTGTGTTCAAACGATAAAATGTTTAAAATTCAGACGTCGTCTCTTTAATCACCTTTAAAAAGTCCTTTGAGAAAATCACACTGATGGAAGAACGAGTGACAGTATAAAGAAAAGACATTTAGCATTTTGTAAATGTCCTCCAGTGATGTCACTTAAACTTTCTGCCGTCAGTGACGTTAAAACAACGTAAAAATGATCTGCAGTCCGCTGCAGACGGACGTCTCTGCTTCTACTTCTGGTTGAGCCAACTGAAGGAGAAGACGTGTTTGGGTCCATCTGTGTCCTCCGACTCGTTCTGCTGATCGGACTGGAGGAGGAGGAGGAGGAGGAGGAGGAGGAGGAGGAGGAGGAGGAGGAGGAGGAGGAGGAGAAAAAGAGAACATTTACATCAGTGTTTTAATTTATCATCAATTCATCATACAGATACAGATACAGATATAGATATAGATACAGATACAGATACAGATACAGATATAGATACAGATATAGATATAGATACAGATACAGATACAGATATAGATATAGATACAGATACAGATACAGATATAGATACAGATACAGATATAGATATAGATATAGATACAGATACAGATACAGATATAGGTACAGATACAGATACAGATACAGATACAGATATAGATATAGATATAGATACAGATATAGATAAACCAGACTCAGTGGGGCGTTTATTTGTACTTGATGTTGAGGCCTCTGTGTTAAAAATATCTTTAATTTTAAGTTAAAATTTTGCACACATCTTATCTTATCTTATCTTATCTTATCTTATCTTATCTTATCTTATCTTATCTTATCTTATCCTATGTTGCCATATCACTTCTTTCCTGCTCCACTCCTTCACCAACAGCACCCTCTGGTGGTATGACACAATACTTGCATGTGAACGCAGCACAGCACGCACCAAACGAGTGAACCACACAGACGTTCTCTTCAGCAGAACCTGTTCTGAGCAGAACCTGAACTCTTCAGCATCAGTGACCTCAGCTGACAGTCGAACATGTTTCTGTCAGAACTGCAGCAACAACAGCAGCAGCAGCTGTGAGGAGTGTAATATTTACCAGCAGCACCTGAATGCAGCATGTGATGTCATACCTGAGAGACGGGACTGGCAGTGGGGAGGGGCAGAGGGGGAGGGGCATGGTTGGCTGCAGAGGGGGCGGGGCCTTTTGGCTGTGCAGTGGTGGGCGGGGCCTCTGCAGGTTTCTGGGGGGGCGGAGCTGAGAAATGAACACCTGCAGGCTGAGCAGGAGACACAGGAGGCTGCTGATTGGCTGAGAGTCCTGCGACGTGCTGCTGCTCAACTCGACTTCCTGGTGTCGTCCCTCTGACCTCCACCACTTCATCTTCATCATCATCATCGTCTTCATCAACTGATGACACAACACAGTGCTGTGAGAGTCGCTCCATGCTAACATGTTAGCATACAGTACACTTAATGACAGCAGCTCAGTGCAAAGACTTTAGTGCTGAAAATAATAGCTGCATGCTAACACATTAGCATGTCCCATGCTAACACATTAACCTGTTAACACTTCATAGATTATGCTAAACGATAGCACGACAGTTTAAAGGGAACCAGCTGTTGACCAGTGGATGTTAGCATACTGGATTATGCTAACATCTTAGCATGTATCGACTGAGCTGATGACCTCCTGAGTTAGCTGCTATGATTCAGGATCATTTAGGTGTGCTGTCCGTGATTGGACAGTCACATGAACACTTCCTGTGTCCCTTACCTTTGACGAAGTCGATGGTCATCAGCGCTCTCCTCTGACGGTCAAAGTTAGCTGTGAAATGCTCCATTTTCTCGTAGCCATGTTGGATTTTGTCCAGGTGAGATGCGTCGGCACCCTCCGCGATCCTGATGATAAAACATGAACACTTCAGAGGCACTTCCTGTTTCCAGGTCAGAGGTCATGACAGGAACACACAGTCACATGTTGATATCAAAGACGGACACTCACTTCTGCAGCAGAGGTTTGGAGGTCTATGGGAGGAAACAGAAGTTAGTTTCATCTCACACACGTCTGGATGTTTAAGTTCAAAACCTGCTAAAGAGCAACTGAAGGACGGCTGAAGGACGGCTGAAGGACGGCGGTCTGAACTTACTGAGCAGGAAAAGGTCTGTTATTTTGTCTGTGCTGTTTTAGATTTAATTCCACAGAAAGATTTATTGTACAAAATGTGTCTAAGCTTCGTGTGTTTGTGAAACATGAGGTTCAGTTTGGCTACGATCCCTAACAGGTGATGTGGATGAGATCAGTTTGTTTGATGACTTCCTGTCCTGTCTCGGTGCATTCAGGCTCACCTGCAGGAACACGGCCATCTCAGACTCGTCCAGGGTCTGGATGGCGGTCTCCAGCAGCTTGGCAGTGTTCTCCAGGTGTTCGCTGTGCTTCCTCCTCAAACCCCTGATGTAGTCGAGTTTCTCCTCCTGTTCAGAGCTGATCCTCAGAATCATCTCACCTTTCCTCTCCTCCAGCAGAGCGAACAGGTGATCGAACGTCTCGCACAACTTTGACTTCTGTCTGCGTCCGTTCTCCTGAAAACACAGTTCGACCTGCTGTAAGTCACTCTGTCCAAACAGTGTTCAGTCCACGGCGACTGAAACAGCTGTCCTCAGGGACAGACCAGCACAAAGAAACGTCCTGACCTCAAAAAAAGAAGAAAATACAGGCAGAAACGACACCACCTCACACTTGTGGAGGGTCGACGGAGGGCTTCCTGTGCTGAGCGCGTTGGTTATAACCTTCAGAGAGTTCACAGTTTGATGTTTGATGAACTCACATCGACGGCTTTGCAGGTTTCCTCCAGCTGACTGACGATGGCCTGAATCCTCTCATTGTTCCCAACTAACATGGAGATACAGTCAGTCAACTCCGCCTACACAAGCGTGCACACACACACACACACACACACACACACACACACACACACACACGCACACACACACACGCACTCTTAGAACTCTTTGGAGAAAAAAAACTACCGTCATGTTTCTATGCATTCAAAGTGTCTGATTGGGTCGTCTCTGTGCACCCTCTAGTGGTCAGATGAAAAATAAATAATAACGAGATACTAACGAGAAGATGCTCATCGAGGACGCAGTCAGTACAAAACCCACAGATCAGCTCAGTGAGTTCTGACCTCAACAAAAACTTCCAGGAAGTAAAACATACAACAGCTGATGAACGAGCAAGTATGCAACCGAAGTCACTCAAACCCTGCTCTGTCTGCGCAGTCACAGGGAAAAGACAGGCAGAGCCCCCCAGTGAGGGTCCCTCAGCCCCTTCAGATGTTCCCTGGAACACCTAGCTGCCATGAAAGAACTGCACTAAGATGGTTCAAGTCCTATTGATCAGATGGATCTCAGCTTGAACATGTTGATGGTTCCACACGGAGGTCCACAGGGTTCTGTGTCCGGACCGATTCACCTTTCATTTGCTTCCTTTAGGCGACATTATCAGCAAACACCAACCAAGACATAAAGACCTGGATGACTTTTGACTTTCTGCTCCTAAATTGAGATGAAACGTATGTTTTAGTAGCTGAGAAACTCTGACTGATCTGATGATAAAGGCACTCTGGGTGACATCAGCACTGTGAGGTATCTCTGATCAGGACATGTCCTGTAACTCCCACAGACTGTCAAAATCAAGCTCGTCCTGTCTGTCATCCTGTCTCTGGTATAGCCCTGTCTGTGGTGACGTGGTGTGAGACACCTTCTGTGTTTGGAAGACGCTGTCCAGTGGAGCGACCTCACAGTCTTTATGAGCTCCAAACACTTTACAGAGAGAACAGGTGGGAACGCTGCAGGTGACACAGTAGATGTTGATCTTCTCTTCTTCATGATCTTCACACATTGGCTGCACCGGCTTCACCTCCGGCACCGGTCTGCTGTTCAGAGAGACGGACGGGTACACAGCCAGGGACACAGAGAGGTGAGACAGACAGATTTGTGAATACAAACAGACTTTTGTTGAAATAAAAGTGAGTCAGTGGTCACCGAAACAAATGTTTCAGCTTGTTTAAATCTGTTTTCCGCCTGTTAAAAAGACGCCATAAGAAAAACTACACGTGTGCTGAATGAGTGTAGTGTAATAAATATTATGTTCAGGACGGTTCAGGACAGTTCAGGACGGTTTTGCGTACCTCTGGTCATGTCTAAATATGACGTGTTGTTTAGATATTTCACTGTTTATTTAGATGATTATTTCCTACATTAAAAGTCAGAAATGTGACAGCCGATCTGTTTCATCTTTGTTTGTCTTGAACGTGTTTATCAGCTCGTCCTCGTCCACAGAGACATTACTGAAACAGTCCAGCTGCTGTCTCACTGACCTACATTTAAAAATAGTGTCACAGCTAAAACACACCTGTCACCTTCATCAGAGCCACTATAAACATCCTGTTGACCAACACTCACACATGGAGATCAGTTTCACGTCTGTGTGCACAGTAAATGCATGTTAGCCTAGCTTAGCACAAACACTGGAGCAGGGGGAAACACAGAGGCTGCTGCTAAGCTAACAAAACCTAGAGGCTACTGCTAAGCTAAAAACTGTCCCCTGTACTGGTGAAACAGGGGGTTGAAAACATGCCACAGGGAGACGGGAGAAGCAGAACTCCTGATGCACCTGACCACCTTTCCTGAAACACACAGGGGAGGCCTGTATCCCAGCTGGGTTCACATCCCAGCTTTGAGAATTATTTGGTTTAAGGTAAATCATGTAATTCATCTTTTTTAGTTCAGTGGTTTCAAAGGGGGCTGCACGGTGGCGCAGCAGGTAGTGCGCGTGCCTCACAGCAAGAAGGTTGCCGGTTCGATCCCCGGGTCAGGCGGGGCCTTTCTGTGTGAAGTTTGCATGTTCTTCCCGTGCATGTGTGGGTTCTCTCCGGCTTCCTCCCACAGACCAAAAACATGCTCATTAGGTTAATTGATGACTCTAAAAATTGTCCTTAGGTGTGAGTGTGAGTGTGAATGGTTGTTTGTCTCTGTATGTGGCCCTGCAATCGGCTGGCGACCGGTTCAGGGTGTACCCCGCCTCTCGCCCATTGTAGCTGGGATAGGCTCCAGCCCCCCGCAACCCCGAAAGGGATAGGCGGTATAGATAATGGATGGATGGATGGATGGTTTCAAAGGAAACGTTAAACCATCGATACCTGCTCATGGTAATAATTCAGTATCACTATGAACGAATAAATAAGGAATGCTCTTATTTTGACATGCCGAGTGTTTCGGTGAGGGTATGAACACCAGACATCAGCAGTAGTATTCGTAGTAGCATTTGTAGTAGTAGTAGTAGTAGTATGACCACTGTCATCATCTTTCATCTGTCCGTGTACATTTTTACTCTTATATAAGATCTAATTTAAAAAACAACCAAAATAAAAGCCTGTCTCAAACAGAGGCCTGATTTTAGGTGAACTTTAATGTTTAAAAAACTACTGTTGTAGTTTTTGTACGTGTGTGTGTGTGTGTGTGTGTGTGTGTGTGTGTGTGTGTGTGTGTGTGTGTGTGTGTGTGTGTGTGTGTGTGTGTGTGTGAGAGAGAGAGAGAGAGAGAGAGTGTGTGTGTGTTACCTGCTGTTTCCCTGCTTGTACATGTCGATGATGTTCTCCACCAGCAGGTTCCTCTGCAGTCCGTACACTCCGTGTCGATCCAGAACCACCTCATGTCGGCAGGACGGGCAGCGGAAACGACCTCCGGACGTCACCGTGGAGCCGCTCCTCGTCGACAGGTAGGGATTGGACGCCTGCAGGGGGGCGGGATATCAGACAGGTGAGAGGTTTCTAAGAGGAACACCAGCTCTTAAATCCTACTGATGAGCACAGTACACAGAATGTACTCGTCGAAACAAGCGATGGTGTGATGACGGTGTCGAAGGAACTCTGCTGATACAAGCTTAAGTTAAAGAGAACTTTTATTAGCAGGCTTAGCATCAGATCAGACGGATGTGGGCCGAATCAGTCCGATCTCAGTCCTTCTCTCCTTGATCCCTAAAAATATAGATGACGTCTGATACACACTTCGACCAATCACAGATGTCATTGCACCTATACGTTGTTGTCTTCAGAACACTCAGCTGTCTTTAATTATACAAATTGGTGGATTTGACAGATCTATCCGGGGCCCCCGTCTAAGGGGCCCCTACAAACACATCACCACATATGGTTTTACTCAAGCTGGTCCAGCTCTTATATGACCTTTACCCTCCAATGCTCAGAGTAGACTGAGTTCAAAACATGTTCTTCAAGTGATCACACTTCTACCATTCTCACATTTTAAGACACTAAATCAGACACCAGTTTGAAAGTGTTGAACGGATCCATTGTGCAGTGCAGGTACAGGTGGGCTGAACAACAGGTAAACAACAGGTAAACAACAGGTGAACAACAGGTGAACCGCCACCACAGCCCCCTCCTGTGATCTAAAGTCGAGAAATCATTCATGTGGACTTTTCTGAAAACTGAACATTTAACTGAGAGATGAGTAACACCTGTCCGACAGGAAGGAACCACATTCGTCTGTCGTGTCTCTTCACAGCAGCTCGTCCTCCTGGAGCTGCTGTTCCTCTGGAAGCGTCACTGTTTTCAAACTGGGAGCCTTCTCCTCAAACTGGTTACTGATGGTGTTTTCGTTGCTGTCGATGTTCCTGCAGTGGTCTGGGGGACAGGGGGGTCAGCAGGTCTGTGAGCTGGACGGACCGGCTGTTTGGCTTGCTGCCCCCACAGGAGCTGATGGAGCTGATGGAGCTGATGGAGCTTCTCACCTCCTAAAACAGTGCAGCACTTTTTTAATTCGTCATCGATTTTAATAAAACTGTCGATGTTGAAAATCTACCTCCGTGACCTCAGAACGTGAAATCAGACGAAGAACGTGCGAACATTCAAAAGAACTTCCTGTTGCTGGTTGTTGTGACTCTACAGCGCTTTGCATTGTGGGATGCAGCAGGTGAGATCAGGTGGTCTGATGCAGAATCAAGCTTCATTAAAGTGTCTCTGCACAGGTCCAAACACAGCAGGTAGAAACGTCCCCAACATTCAGGTCTGAATGTTACTAAGACAACAGGACGTGTAAAGCATCCACAGAAACGTGACCGGGGACGGACAGTCAGCGTCAGAGACATGAAGACGAGGGAGGTGCAGCATCAGAGGAGCTGAGAGGAGGAGATGAGGACACATGAGGACAAACGTCCCACTGCTGCTCTGCTCTGCTCTGGAGACAACCTATCGGCACTGGGACAGTCCGTCCAAACTCAGCCTCACTGTCCGTCTCACAATCAGAAGCAAAGAGTTTGAGTTTCGTACATCTGAGACCTCGTCCCATAACGACAGGGACGGACTCCATGTCCTCACTCATGTCCTGATCCAAACAGTCTGAAGTGTTCACGTGAGCAGTGACGTTCTGATCAGACTCATTGATCTGCAGTCTTCACGTCAGCTCTGCGTGTCAGCAGCTTCAAAGTGAGGACACCTGAATGCATCACGAATCAGAATCCAGTCAGTCTGACACGAGCCTGCACCTACTGCTAACACTGCTGTACTGTCATGAAGTAAAGTTCGAATGCAGGACAGGACCAGAGTATTTGTACACTGTAGTGTTTTAGTGAAGAAGAAGAAGAAGAAGTGAGTTCTTCCTCCTTCGCTGGTTATTACGCTGTTTTAATGCCTAAACTCTTCAACAAAGACTCTGTGAAGTGATTCAGTCAAAGCAAACGATGAAGAACCGCAGTGATGTTCAGAGGTTTCCGTCTGATCCGGTTTATACTGAACTCAGCGCAGGTCCTGTAATCCTGTGATTACTCCTGTCTGAAGTACTTCTGTGTACTATGAGCCCCACATTTTCCATTGTCCATTTGTCCTCAACAAGAAAATGTGAAATAAGTAAACGGTCTTTGTTCCGACATCGAAGTGTCCTTGAACGCACCAAGGAGACTTTTAACACTGAGAGGAGAAGCAGCTTTCAGGAGCACTGTCTCTTTAAGGTGTGGATGGGCCTGTCATCCTCACCTGCATGTGTCCTCACCTGCATGTGTCCTCACCTGCATGTGTCCTCACCTGTGTGTGTCCTCACCTGGAAGACGTCATTAGCACACTTGCGGCAGAGGTTGTGTTGACAGGGCAGGATGACCACCGGCTTGGTGAACATCTCCAGACAGATGGGACAGATGAGCTGCTTCTCCAGACTCTCCATGACGCCGAGAGACTCGAGGGAGGACGGGGAGGACGGGGAGGACAGGAGCAACAGAGAAGTGTCCAGCAGTCTAAAGAAAATGAAGAAATAAAGAAGGACAAGCAGAGAGGAGTGCTGAGGCCTGAGGACGACTGTGAGGAGCTCAGTCTGTTTTTAGACAGACTGACGTCAGCCGTCGCCGTGCCGACATGCCCTTATATGTCAAAGGTCACCAGGAGGCATGACACAGCATGGGGGGGGGGGGGCAGTGAGCGAGCAGGGGGACTCAGCATTCCAGAGTTCATTAAAGGGACAGTGCACAGAGGCAGAGTGAAGGGGAGGCTGCAGCGCCACCTGCTGGAACAGACAGAAGTACTCCATTACAAGTAAAAGTACTGCAGCATTCTCTGCTGTAGGCAGTAAAAGTACAGCAGTATTCTCTGCTTTATGCAGTAAAAGTACTGCAGCATTCTCTGCTTTATGCAGTAAAAGTACAGCAGTATTCTCTGCTTTAGGCAGTAAAAGGGTTCATGTGGTTTGGAGTTCATGTACTCTGTGCGCTTCTGTTAGTATTCTGAACTACTGCATATTATTTCTTGCACAGGTACATGATGTACTGCTGACTGTACCTGTCCACCATCACGCTTCCTGAGGTTCTTGGCTGTAAACACAGCGTTTATACTCTATCTACTTCAGTATTACAGTATTTCTCTTTGTATTTGTGGTATTTTATTCAACCTTATTTTTATTATTCTTGTTCTTCTTTGTGCAGCAGCACCTCGAAACAAAGTGGAAACTTCTCGCACGCCCTGCAGGACCTGGACCGCACTCATCATCATCAGGTGACATCATCACATGACATCATTACAGGCGTCGTCTCACAAACCAGATTTATTTTCCACAGTGGCTTCATACACACGTAAATACGATCAACAGGAAACAAACCAAAACTTTATTTACATCAACACGTAACAACAACTGATCGATGTTAATGTTCACATAGTTTCCAAACACTGAGCGATAACCTTTATTTATAACCAGTGTGTGAACAGTCTGCTGCTTTAAGCTCCGCCTCTCCTTCATCACTCATTCCATCAACTTCAAACAACCAATCAGAGCTGTGGTTTCATAAAGCGTAATAATTCACATCACTGCATTTTATTATATATGATCATTCAAGCAACAGTCTGACAGTTTGGGATCTATGGAGGCCCGACGGTTTTAATCGACGTCAAAAAGGTTCTTTGTGATGATCCTGATCACAGAAGATACTCAGTGTTTTTCATGTTCCGCGATCTTGTGCAGTCGAGACCAGACGTGGATGTTGCTCTCCTGTATACCTTAAACAGGAAGTGGCTCTCGTCTGCACAAGATGAAATAAGATTTGGGAGATTTGGGGGTCAGCGAACAGGGCGAGGCTGTCCACATGCCTTTGGCCCCGTGGTGGATCTGTGAGCTGGACGCACAGCAGTGAAACAGGCCTGAAACGAGACTCCAGGATCCTCCTGAATGTCAGACTGTTGCTTGGACATCGAGTCGAGCTTTGACTTTGCGTCAGAGGAGTTTGGAGACGTTTGGAGTGTTTGAGGTGATGCAGTCAGCTGATCCACCTGCTCTCGTCTGTCAGCGTCTCGTCTGCTTAATGTTGTCTCTCAGTTAAATAAGCTTCATTCAGATGGACCCCTGCAGCAGTGATGCGTTTCCTGTTTCCTGTGGGCTTCATGTGTAGGTGTCTCCGTACCTGCGGTGTCCGTCAGTGATCAGCTGAGTTTTCTCGCTGGCGTTCGGCGGCTGCTGAACGATCGGAGTTTCAACGTCTGCAGAGGAGCAAACATGAAGACAGATGAGACGTTTTTAGCTTCACGGCCTCTACAGCTGATGTCTGCTGATGTCCACAGGCAGAAAATAACTTTTATTTGCTTATTTACTGAGTGTTTGTGTTCATAGGTGTGCAGTGCTTCGCAGCTGCCCTTTAATCTGTTCCTCAGAGAGGTTTTAGAATTGATCTGTGTGGCTTTTATTCCAAGTGCAAATCAACCCAGAAAATGTCAAAACTACCATGAACGTCTGAATCCTTGAATTTTCTTTAAATGATGAACTCAGAGATCGATTTCCCATTTACAACACATTAAAGATTATGGTTATGGTCTCAGATATGACAGAAAACAGTGACATTAACAGGATCAATGAATTATTCAATAATCAATCAATGAATCTAAAGTGACCACCTGCTTCCACTGACTGATTTACTGATACACTTCAAAATGAAAGCTCGGAACTTCCTGCCATCTCACCGTTGTCGGGGTCGTTGCGCATTTCCTCCTCCAGGTCATCAGGTGAGACGTAGTCTGGCTCCGCCCCTTCACCTGTGGGCGTCGGCTTGAGTTTCCCACAGCAGCAGTTACAGCAGCAGCAGAGACAGCAGCAGCAGTAACATCCGGTCAGGATCCCGCACACCGCAAACAGACCCTGAGAGGTGGACGAGAGGCACAGGATCAGGATCCGAGAGACCAGAACCACACGCTGGACCTGAGAGAAACCCTGTACTTGTACTTGTACCTGTTTGACATACGTGATGCATCCTGACACCCTGAACTCCAACATCACCTCTGTGACGAACCAACAGTTCACTGATGAACCTGCTGGTCGTCTTCATTCAGCAGTCAACTGATTGGTCAATAAAATGCCAGAAAACTGAAATCTGACGAGCATCAAAAGTGTAAGACTCCAAGAAATTCAGTTTCCTGAGATAAAAACAGTGAGTCAGTGGACAAACGTGGAAAACGAGTTAAACAACTGAAAAAACCATTAAATGTTCTGTAAAAAGTGGAGAGGATGAAAACGAAGAGCAGCAGACTGAATGCTGAAGCTCACAGCATTTAAAAGGTGAACTCAGCTCAGTTTGAGCCCTGAGGGGACGGAGAGCCGGAGAGACCAAACCAGAGGAAGCTAACGTGGCTTCTTAGTTCAGTTTCACTGAAGCTCCTCGTCAGAGTACGAACTGCTCCATGACGGAGACCTGGACCACTTCAACACACTGGAGACGCTTCACGTTGTTAGCGACGGAGCTAACGCGTTCGCTAACTGAACAAACCGTGCAGAGAAGAAGGGAGAGTCTCTCACGGGTCACAGTCTGTCTGAAAGCACTTCCTGGTTACTCCATGTTGTGTAAATGTCTGCTGTATGTTGACCTCAGTGGACACAGGAAGCAGAGTCCACTACTGTCTGCTAACAATCCCACAATGCAATGGTCCAGCGTCTGAACATCAGTGATGAGACAGAATGATGATGGTTAGCTTTTATGACTGACTAGCGCTGGCTAGCTGATGTGTTAGCATCCTGTGTGCGATAGTCCAGTTAAACACTTGTGTTTCAGATGACCTGATCGCACCGACCACATCCAAACCTCAAACTCCTGCATCTTGAATGTGAAGATGGAGATCAGGAGTCTTTGGAAGGGGCCCAGATGCCAGGTTCGCCCACACAGAAGTCCACGAACTCATGACTAAACTGCTTCAGGAGGCATTTTCCACGAAGACGAAGGCAGACCGACCCTCATCGACGGATTAGACTGAGTTACAGCTGGAGGAACAACAGGTAAGCCCCACCCACCTTGGCCCACCAGGTGGACAGCATGAAGTAGGTGTTGACGTTGTCCTCTCCGAACTGCTGGGCCACGTAGAGTCCCAGAGACCCGTACGAGTCGTAGATGTTCCTCTTGGTGAGGTCGGACAGGACGGCGTGAGCACTGTTCAGCTCCTTAAACTTCTCCGCCGCCTCCGGGTTGTCGGGGTTCTTGTCGGGGTGATACCGTAACGCCAGCTTCCTGTCACCACACGGGCTCAGTGTTAGCACCAGTGATCACTTCCTGTGGTCGAAAGCTCTAGAACAAGCTTTGCAGTCAGTTCAACTCTGCATTAAATATGTGATTCGACCTCTGACTGGATGAGACAGACTGTGTGTCACCTGACAGCTGTCACCTGGTGCAGGTGAGTGGGCGGGGCTGCGGTGGTCTTACCTGTAGGACTTCTTGATGTCGTCATGGCTGCAGCCTTTCTCCAGAGCCAGGACCTGATACAGAGACTCTCCAGAGGTGGACAAAGTTCGCTGCCTCCCGTCAGACATCCTGACACCATCACCTGTCACAGGTGGACACCTGTCAGTCAGGACTCTGCTCACCGCTACCTTGGCTGGCCACCAGGGGGCGATACAGCTACAGACTGGACAAACTGGACTGGCACAGACAAACCTGACTAACATGGCAGCCAAGGAAACCTCACCTGTTCAGGTGACACATTTTCTACCATAAAGAGGCGCGAAATCCACTTTCATGACTCATCATAAAAAATGTCAATCAGAGTCCAGACCTTTAGCCAATCAGCACCATGGGCGGGACTAACAGTGTTGTCAAGCTGTTGTGAAGAAGATGCTGCTATTGAGGCTTTTCGAAATCAATCAAACGAGAATCTGAACAGTTGAAGGAACCTGAAATCAGACAGAACTGTTGGATTCAAAGATCCAGACCCGCCGAGGCGGACACGTTGGTCTCTCGAGATTGGATAGAACAAATCGAGTCCCCCTCCCCCAGATGTTGGTTAGCATCAGGCCGAAGATGGAAACAGAACAATTCTGTCTGATAGCAGAAAGAAAGTGTCTGAAAACCAAACAAACATGAACGCCTCACGTCAGATTAAGACGACTCGATGAACACGATGAATCTCACGTCACATTGTCAACAGACAGTATTTTAACTCTCACAGTGTCCAAAATATAGCAGGTAAAAAGACATTATGAGACGAATAATCAGATCAAGAAAGTGTGCAAATCTCATAAATCAATCAATGATTCAGTAAAAAATCCAGGAAATCATTAAAAAAAATATTTTTTTTATATTTTCATTTTTACATTTTAATATAAATAATGTTTGCAGTGATAAAACATCTCTGAAGCTGTTGATTCATGAGAAAGTAAAAAAGAGAAAAGAGGCAGATTCCAAAAAACATCAGATGGGAAAACTACAAGAAGTTCAGAATACTGCAACAGCAACATAAATATTAAGGATGAAGTACTTTTACAGTAAATATCACCGACAAGATGACAGATTTATGACGATCTCAGAAACAAGATGTTTCACTAAACAAAGCTACGAGTGAATCTGATTCAAAGAAACTGAATATCCAAACAAAACCCTGAAAGCCTGAACCTGAAGAAGAAGAGAAGGTTTCAAATCAACGCCTGTATTCAACAGAAGAAGAATACAGGACGGGAGAGTTCCTCACTGGAAAAGAAGAATTAATTCCCAACATCAAGAAGGAACTCGACAGCACGATCAGCGAATCATTGGACAGAGGCGAGACACCTGATGATGTCACACAGGTTGGAAAACTATTTTTCTACCTGTAGAGAAAATAAAGACAAAGTAAATGTGTGTGTCAAAGAGGGACTCTGTACCTGCCTGTTGAAGCCTGTTGAAGCCTCAGAGGGTCCTGACGAAGCGTCCTCCTGTTGTCTACCTGTTCAGGTGTTTGTGGTCCAACTGTGGCAGAAAGGATCTTTGACAGCCTCCATCAAACATTCAGCAGCCGCTCGGCTCAGGTGACCACGAGCTGCCACGCCTGCTCAGGTTTCACTTAGACGCTCCGATGGACACATTGTAACAGGGAGGGGAGGTCGCCATGGCAACCAGGTACGTCAGGTACGTCAGGTACGGCGGGGGAGGGGATGCTCGGAGGTGTCAGTCAAGACAGGTGGACAGACAGACGATACTGTAGAGTCAATCCAGGCAGCGCAGAGTCACTTCCAACAGTTTTCAGCCTGATGTTTGTCTGACTGTTCACTCAAGGTCCTGTTTTATTTTGGAGGAACTGTTGATCAGCGACATTTCCTGTCTCAGAAAGTCAACAGAACCAGAATAAAAGCATCAGGTCAGTGATGCTCGTTATTTTTCTCTTTGTGTTTGTTTAACCATCAGACAAAAGTCCAGAATTCGCTTCATGTTTGTGTATCCCACAGTTTAGGGATCAATCAGTCAATCAGAAAATACACGGCAACCAAACTGTAGTTCTGTAGAACCTCTAGAACTTGTTTTTGGGCCTGTGGAACCAGAACCTGACCTGGACCATCCTTGAGGAATCTGGAACATCTGCAAACCCCTGACAGGGGGCGCTGTCCCAGCCACCCAGCCTGGTGTTGTTACGTCTCAGCCAGCTAAAATTTGGCCTCTAAAACTTTTGGTTGTGGGAACATTTATTGAATGTTTCTCCTCAAACTTCTCCACATGTTAAAAGGAGTTTTTTGACATAGAACTAAACTTGGTTTCATTCTCAGGACGTTGTTGGACGGTCAGTTGGATAAACTTCCTGTTCAAACTTCCTTTGACTCACAGAACATTCAAAGTGTGTGTTCAGCTGAATGTTCAGCAGCTTGTTCTTCAGCCTTTAGCTCCACCGCGTTCACATCAAAACATGGCGTCTGAATCCCTACGAGAGCTGAACGACAGCCTGTCCTCCACCCTGTCCTCCACCCTGTCCTCCACCCCGTCCTCACCACACAAACCAGCATTTCTCCAAGACTCACACACACAAAGATCCAAACACTTCAACAGTTTAATGAAGTCGAGGTGAAACAGGAAGTCAGCTGGTGGATAATCTGAACTCACAGCAGCAGAGATAAAACCCAACGAAACAGCAACGCTCGTGAACGCTCGTCTGCAGGAGGACAAAGAACCTGCACACAGGTGGAGACACAGAGGACTGTAAGTACGGAGAGCTCTGATTGGATAATGGAGAACAGGTGATGATAAAACTGGAGGGAAACTGAACAAAGACAGGAAGAAAAGCACATGGGAATGCATGAAGGAGAGTTACTACAAAATAAAACAGGAAATGCAGTGAACTGGAGTCCATGCACGTCGTCACACAGCCAGGCTAACGTTTCCCTCTGTTTCCTGTACTGATGCTATGCTAAGCTAACTAGCTCCTGGCTGTAGCTT
The DNA here is from genome assembly GCF_039877785.1 of Chaetodon trifascialis. Lineage (NCBI taxonomy): Eukaryota > Metazoa > Chordata > Actinopteri > Chaetodontiformes > Chaetodontidae > Chaetodon > Chaetodon trifascialis. The sequence goes on along the minus strand of NC_092066.1, from coordinate 447,339 downwards.
CTCATTCTTTCTACAGACATGAGAGCGGGACCGACGTCTCGTCTCGCTCTCGATCAGAAAGGATAGAAGTGTGTTTTCCAAAGTCAGACTGTTTCTTTCAAATGTCAGATTGTCAGCTGACATACAAACGATGTCTCTGGATCCTGATTGGTCGTCTGAATCATGATGAAGGTTCTCGTTGACTGAGGTGTGTTTAAAATCACCTGCTCTTAAGATGCTGATAAGTCGCAGGATAATGTGTCCAATTTCAGTTACTGTTTGAAATGGTGGACTACGTTTGTGTCTTTTATTCTATTTATATTTTATTATTTTATCCCTTTAATACTGAGGGGACATGGACAAATCAAATCAGCTGTGGCTAGACGTCCTACATACTGTGTAGCATCAGTTGCATTTTATTTAAATCTGTGTTCTACCTGCGTTGTTCCTGTCAAATAAATGAACAGACTTAGAAAAATGACTGAAAATTATTTAATTTGTGAATGCAGTGCTCTTCAGTATGGTTCTGCTGTAATTATTTCAGGAGTAACTTAACACCACAACACACAACAGAATAACTCTGCAAATGAATAAGCAAAAATCTAAATCTTAAAGACGTAATTTGCATTTAATGAGAGGGAAACATACAGTTAGAAACATAAAGTACCAACACAGAAAACACATTTGTCAGTTGGTGTGATCTTTAAAATGTGTCAGAAAGTAACAGGAAACGTCAGATTCAGGTTCAGGTGTTCAGCAGCTTCATCAGGTCAAACAGAAACGAGCCCGCCCCCCAGAACAGAAGATAGAAAAAGCAGATTTATAAAAACTTGATTCCAGAAGTATGTGCAGTCCACCGCCCCGCCCTGCTACAGGATACACATCAGGTACGCTAATGCAGATGGTACATTGACCAATCAGGAGGCTGCTGCTGGGTCACACAGGCATCTGCAGCTGGGAGTACTCGTCCTGCCCCTCCTTCTCCTCCAGGTGAGGCTCTGCATCATCAGCATCCAGCTGCAGGACAGAGGTCAAAGGATTGTTGTCATGGTAACTAGATTCAGGTTTTCCCACCGTAGCATTTTAATGACGACAATGTGAATTTTAAAACCTGGAAATGTGTAAATAACTGCTGTTCTTCCAGCTGCTGTTAGTTTTGTATCATATAGGATAGCTAACATGTAGTTAGCACAGGCTAGGTACAAGCCTAGTGTTGATTATGAAAGTTTTCTGTAACCAGCTAGCTCACTGCCCGTTAGCAGGTAAGTGTTAGCATGTTAGGGTGGGCTTTGTTAGCGCTGTTAGCAGTGTGCTAATGGTGATGTCAGATTTACAGTGTAAACTCACACTCTGCAGCTCTCTCCAGGTAAAGAGGCGGGGCAACAGCAGCATCCTCACTGGGATGGTCAGCAGCAGCATGAAGGGGAATGCCAGCGCTGCTGCCGTTGCCATGACGACCCACAGGAGAGACAGACAGGTCAGCTGGACAAGAGTGAACAGGTGCATCCTTAATGTCCGCACCTGTAGAGAGCAGAGACAAAGAGAGATAGGTGAGACGGACACAGGTAGGTCGATAGTTACTCTGTGTATGTGTGCGCATGATGTGCCTCTTTGTAGAATATTGTCCGCACAATTGACTTAAACTTGATGTTCCTTTCAAAAGTAAAGTAAGACAGCTAAGTCCCAGGCTTCAAGCAAAGACCAACAAATCCATGTGAAGTCATACAAATTGTTGTTGCAATGTGATTTAGAATATTTCTACTTGGGAAGTTCATCGAGTCAAAAGGTTTAAGTCCAAGTGAAGTCTTGAGTCATTGGTGTTGAAGTCAAAGTCGGCTTACTGATCTGTTTCAAGACCTCTGGTAGTGATTTATGTATTTGTTTCAGGTCAGGAAGCGGGCCTGACCTTGCGGACGTAGTTCTGGTCGGGATGGTACTTTGGTGGCATCAGCAGCAGGATGAGTCGCTCGGTGAGCTGGATCCCATTCAGCGACATTACACCCATGTAGAGGAAGATCCCAAACAGCACTGCCAGAGGGATCTGACGCAGAACCTCCCCAATCACAATGGACAGACCTGAGAAGGGGGGCAGGATCCAGATAAGAACAAGTAACACAGATAGCAAAAGTATCCAGGAATGGTTGAATCATGGGCAAATGGACTTGGCTGCAGAAACTTGAAAACTGTTCACCTCTCATCTAAGAGGCTTCTTCAGTTCTAACTGGCTGGTAGGGAGTCCCAGGTATTTAACCTTTGTGAGGTCATTATTCCTTTCATTGACAGGTCACATAGCCAACCACACCCAAATGGTTTCTGCGACTACAAGAACCACCTCACAGAGTTTCAATTCCTGCAACTCCCCACCGGCCAGAAAGCACGTGGATGAGAGGCAAAGTTTTCAAGTGTCTACATTAAGGTCCAGTTGCCCATGATTCAGCCTTCCTTGGTTAGCCATGATCTGGATGACTGAGAATCTTCACAGAGGTAGTGAAAGTATCACTAAAGGTTGTGGTATTACTCTACAGTGATACTCATACCAACTAAAACAGCCACCAGGAAGCCCGTCACCCTCTGCTCCTTGACCTCCTGGATGCGGGGCTTGTCTCCAGGGGCGACAGCTTTGCTCATGACAGTGAGGGCATTGGTGTGGGTGACGGAGCGAACCGTGGCAGCTGACAACCAGGGCAAACCAAAGAGTGCTGAGATTCCACCCACTACAACGATGATGAGGAGGTCTAGGTGAAAACCAGTTCCCTTCACCAGCATCCTCTCCTTCTTACTGACAATCAACCTGGCAGACAAAAGCAGAAGAGCTATATTAATACTTTGGCTCAGTCCACCCAAAAAGAGACAAAACAAAAAACATAAAGCAAATACAAAGACAAAAAGAAAGTGTTGTACGCTGTGATCTGGGACTCCATGAAGATAAGGATGAAGACAAGGATAGCTGGCAGGATGCTGGCGGCCATCATCCAAACAGGAAACTGGCCGTCAGAGCCCAGAGGCGAAATCAGCCAACCACGTTTCTCTGGAGTGGACACCGAAAATCCACTGGGCACATTCAATTTCTGTCAGCCAATAGGAAGAGGGGAATTTAAATGTGTGATTCTGTCACAGTGTTTTGTGTCAACACACTTCACTACATGAGTGTTCAAATCTGGTCTGGTCTGACCTGAGTGTAGGTGTCCTCCACACTGTAGTCCACCAGCACCATGATGAGGATAGCAATGGGGACCCCAAAGTCTCCAATGATCCTACGGAGCTGAGACATACAGAAGACCAGTTTACTGACTGGTGATTTGGTTTGAAACTGTAGACACCCACAATGTTTAATATCAGCAACCGAAGAAGGTTCATCAGCTGGTGGTGAATGTTTAAGGGGGTTTGTTTGTTTGAGGGGGGTGGAAATCTGCTGTGAAGTTGCCAGTATGTGTTAACATGCTTTGTGACAATGTTAAAAAATAATAAAAAGGTTAATCATAAAAAAGAAACTGTAGACACTAGTGAGGAATACATCCCTGAAGATGAGACCTACATTTAGACCTGAAATGTCTTGTCACTGCAAGACAATTAAAGTTCACCGTTGCACTTACGCCTGTGTACTTGTATGTACTTGTAGGTCTGTACTTAAATTGCATGTTTGATTGTACTGTACAGTATCTGAAAGAAAAGAATAATAAAACTTTATTCAACTTTCTTAGGTACCCGACCTCCAAAAGTCCCTGTACTCATGTGTACAGTACATCCGTTTTGTGTATGTACCTGTGCCTCCTTCTGTATCTGCTCTATCTGTACCTGTACCTGTAGATACACACACTTGTATGTGCCTGTACCTGAACTTGTATGTACTGACCCTGCCAGGGAAGAAGGAGCTGTTCTTGAACTTGCGCAGGTAGAAAGCGATGAAATATGTTCCTGCCATGAGCACAAATGAGAGCAGGGCTGTATTTGGTTCTCCAACAACCTTCCCAGGAATCCCGGTAGCTGCAGTATAGTTACACAGAGATGGTGATACTGTCTTGTTTCCATGGTAACAGTTTTGGAGAGGATGCTCCTGAAAGATCTGGAAACGACCAACACAAAAAGGAAAAAACATAATGAGGATCTGTGTTGGTCGGTGGGTACCAAAAGGCACTGCATCTGGCTGGGAGGCTTTTCAGTGACGTACTACAGTAGCAGTACAGTAGAAACAATGGAAGAACCCCAAAAGAAAGAGTCACAAGTTTTCTCCTTTAATATCCTTTGAGGCAGGACTTCAGCAAAAACACTCCATCAGCTTGTTATGTACAAAAGCAGCACAGATGCTTAAGATAAAATTACATTTTTTAAAACAATCTTTGCATGAATCAAACCATAAATCATCCTTAGACTGGTCTTGCTCGTTCACAACCTGTGATCTCACCTTGACCAGTTTGGCGAAGGTCTCGTAGATGAAAATGAGGGAGATGAGGAAGGAGAAGATCTCCTGAGTGAAACGGGAGACGAAGCGAACTAGGATGCTTCCCTCAAAGGCCACAGTGAGGAGAACGATGAGCACCAGCCAGAAGCCGATCCACACCCGGCCGGTGAGATACTCGATCCCGTTGTCTTTACAAAACTACACATTAAGATAAGATAACACTGTGTTAATCCCCTGTACGGGAAACTTGGGAGTAGGATTTGAACCTACATGGGGAAAACCCCCCATTGGATTTCAGATCCAACACCTTAACCACTAAGCCTTCACAGCTCAAAACACACGCTAGGTGAGTTTCAGCGGTCGCTTAACAAGTTGGCTAACAAGACACTGTCCTTTGCAGCGACATTGTGAACCACTCGTAAGTGATCCCGGGCTGTATTGAGATGACAAGTGAAGAGGGAATTACGGCGGTACAGACAGATAAAAGAAGAGTATGAATGATTATCAGCTTCAGGCTCAGTGTTGTTCTGTAAACTAACAGGGACTCTGTTTCTAGACAGATATGATGCTGCTGAGTTTGTCACATATAGTATTTTGATAAAGGTGTGTAGAATTGTCGTCAAGTGAGCTCACAGTGTAGAAGGCCTCTTCAAACACCAGCAGTGGTCCAGAGAAGCCAATCACCAGCAGAGGCTGAGCACCCAGCACACTGAACACTATGCCCTGCATCGCCGTGGCAACTATCAGCTCCGACACACCAATCAGGCCCTCTGTTTTCTCACCTGCACCACAGGAAAAGGAACATACCCATGGAACCTTCACAGTTCAATATCTCTGAAAACTAAACTCAACCCAGACAGCCTTGCTTCAATCAACTTGCATGAACATTTGAAAACTGTTCAACCAAATGTCATCAGGTAGTTTAGTCTGTGTCACAATGCCTCTGAAGTCCAAACTCACCCAGAAGTCCACCAAAGGTGATGGCAGGCGACAGTGCAGCAAAGTAGATGAATATGATGGCAGCCATGCACTGAGGGTTCAGAGCATCTCGAAGGTCGCTGAGGTACTGAGGGTAGCGTCGAGTCACGTCTTTGATCAGACCTCCAAAAAGGCGGCCTGAACGCCTCAGGGGCTCATCACCAGGTTTGGAGGGAACAAGGGAACCTGGAGCACAAAAAAATGAGCTCTTTTACTGTTTGGTTCTTGACCATCACATCATTGCACATGACCTGAAAATGTCAACATAAGGATGGTACAGTACATGCTGTCCCCAGATCACTTCTGAAATGATATGAAATTAACATTCGCTGTTACGCTGATGACATGCTGATTTACCTTGCAAAGAGGACAGGAAGTTCCATGGACATGTGCAAAATTCAGCAAGATGGCCACTTCAAATTAAGTCTGTCTTTAAGCCCATATTCTACTTTGACCCTGAAGTAAAGCCCTGAAGTTAGTTGCATATTAAATGCAGAGAATGGCATGAAGGAAAGCTCAGACTTGCTTGTGAAACATGATTCAGTGAAACGCTTTAGGCTATGATCAACTTGACTGTTCAGCATGTCCGTAGAGGACAAAACGACACTAATTCAACAACACACAGAGACTCGAGACTGTGATTAGGATGTTGGATGACATATTGACAAGCACTGAAACTGAAAGAAGGATGAAGGATTGACAATGGAGAAATACTACACTCCCTGACGAACACATCCACCACCCATCCCGACACACACAATTTTAACACTCTGACAAGATGTCAGGAACAGTTAAAGAAGTGCTAACCTGTATCTTTCAAAATAAAAGTCTGTGCTTCAATCCATATAGAATTCTTTCCGAATGAACAAAGCTCTGTTCATAACATCGTGTCAGGGCTATGGAGCTGCGACTTGCTAAACTTTTTGATGATGCTGGAAATAAAATCAGAACAGCAGAAGGTTTTAATAAACCACTTCCTGGGATTTTCAAGAATCTTCAGGGATTTACCTTCGAGAAAAACAGATGCGTCGCTCTCTGGTGTCTTATCTGATCAAGGCTAAAATGCCCCACAATATACAAAATCAAACAAAACATCATTGACAAAAGTGAAGACGAGTACAAATTTGAAAGTGTCTGCTCGTGATAGCCAACCTTCATCCTGCTGAATGCTGCTCTGTTTCTCCTGCAAGCTGCCACTCTGCTCCTCCCTCTTTCGGAGCATTTCTCGTTGGAAGCGAGCCACCGAGTGGAGGAGCTCGTCCCCGCCGACCTCCGAGGGAGGCAAGACGACGCTACAGTCCAGAAAACGGTTGATGGCAGCCAGCAGGTCCTGGCGGTCATCGGCCTGGTATGCCGCCTCGTGGAAGTGCTGAGGGAGCACACAGTGGCAGAAGTCATGATAAAATACTTGCCATGGGTTCAAGCCAGTAAAGCGGCTGCAGGATACTGATTCACTACTTGGCGCCATCTGGTGGTCATATCAATATGGCTTTAACCCTGCTGGGACTCACCTTGTCTGACATGAGTGTGGAGATGGAGCGTCCAATCTGATGGTAGTCAATGTTGGCGGTAGGCGGGCCCAGCAGGAGGAAGAGGAACCTCACAGGGACAGGAACCTCCAGGACGGACTCCAGCAAGACCGCTTCCTGCAGCCGCACAAACGCCATGGAGGGCTGATCCAGGAAACCCACGCTGCCTGCAGACACAGCAGAGGGTTGCACTAAACCCAACGAACCTGCTGCTCTACAGATCACCACTGATGAAGTGTGTGTGATGCGTACCCACGAGGACAACGGTGGCCTCGGCTCGCTCCGGGATTTTCTCCATCAGCTTCACTTCATGTTTGGATCTGGAGTGACAGAGGGGCGGGGCTTCTTTCTGAACACACATGCACACACACACACACACACACACACACACACACACACACATCAGATTAATGACGTGCTAAATAAAGTCAGTAATTCCTAACAGCACTGGCTTCTCATGAACTGCTATGGTGATGACACTGAGCTATCTGATGTTGAGGTGTTTGTCACAGTAAAACAATCACTTAAAATCCCTAAATTAGTCTCTAATTTACCCCTGAAAACACAGTAAACATCTTAATTTGAAAAGCCTTTAATGAACGAATCTTCATGACTTCCACCTGTGAAATATTTGACAAATCCAGGTTTTAGTAAGGTTAAGAGATTTTGGTTTACGTTGGTTAATTAATGAGATTTTAATTGAATTCTTATTTGATATTCAGGTATTTAATAGGTTTACCAGATTTGGCACTTCATGGACACTTTCCTGAACTGGATTTGTACCTTATTTGAAAACTTAACGCCCTTTTAAGGCAAAAATTAAGGGATGATATGGGTCAGTTACTCCTTAAAACTTGAAGGTAATGCATTAAAAATACGTTTTGGGAGGGATGCACGTACAATGTTTGACGATATCAGTCATTGAACAGAAACTGTCAGGTGATCAGCCGCCTCTATGGTCACATGACAGATGTCATCACGCCTGCTGTAAGTCAAACTTTTCATCTTCAACAGGTGACAACCAACAGACAGAAACTAGACTGATGCGCTTTAAGTAGCTGCCAACTGTTTCTTTCACCTTGGTCTTCTCTCCATCAGCCTCTCTGTGATTCGTCAGACTGATTGAGGGCTCTGATTGGCCGTTGTGTCTGTCAATCAGGGTGGCCATGTTGGCGGCTGAGATATTCTTGCTGAACAAGCTGTGATCTTTCTCATCACTGGGGTGACTGATGAAAGAAACACACACACACACACACACACACACACACACACACCACACACACACACACACACACACACACACACACACACACACACACACACACAAAATAATTCCATTCCTTTCCTGAACAGCAGAGGGTAAAAGATGAATGGACAGACAGGTGGACAAATGGACAGACAGACAGATGGATGGACAGACGGGTGGACAGATAGATGGACAGATAGATGGACAGACAGATGCAGATTGGACATGAACCTGTGTCTGAGCAGCAGAGCTCTGAGGACGTTGGCTCGGTCTTCGGCTTTGATCTGATCTGAGATCACCATCTGTTCCACCACCTGCTGGGCGATCCCCGGAAGAGTCTTCTGCTTCAGATCCAGGAGCACCGCCCCTGAAAACATGACGGCACAGCGACATCATCGCACAGCGACGTCATCGCACAGCGATGTCATCACATAGCAATATAGATTTTAAGGGTTAAAATCTCATTAATTAACAGCTAAATGAGTCCTAAAAACCAAAACTCCTTAAACTCACTATTGACAGATTAAGGTTTATTAAAGGTTTTTCAAATTAAGGATTTTTCTTATGAAACTTGAGGATCTCTGGATACCAAACACTGATTTAGATTCAAATATTTGCGTGGTTTCAGGGGAAATTCAGAGTTAATTAAGAGGATTTTAAGGTTCCCAGTGTCAGTGTTTTTCCACAGGGGGGCAGCAGACAGCCTCCTCTTGCTCCTGCTCCTCCTCCTCACCGTGGGAGATGGTTTTTCGGAGCTCCAGCAGGGAGCGAAAGGACAGGGAAGGGATGTGAGGTCTCCCCCAGCGCTCCGTCTCCTCCTCCACCTCCTCCTCAAACTTGATCCATCGAGCCGTCTCCCTCCACTGAAGCTCCTGGTTTCTGTCAATCACCAGCTCGTTCAGCTCCACAAACACCTGGACCCACAGAAAAACGTGTCTTTGTCACCAGTGAGGACATTACACTGTCTGGGTACTACGTTTATGAGCCAAACCCTAACGCTGCAGCGTCCATGCCGTCTCCACCATTGAACGCAGTAGTTGGCGTCATCATCCGATGGGACGTCTGTCCCGTTAATGTCAGTGTGCGAACAGATTTAAGCCCGCACAAAGTGACTGCACACAGATGTCTGTTACTGTACTCTTACTCCAATCTTTACCTCAACCACTACACGTCCAGCCACAGCCTTAACCTTTATCTTAACGTTGGTTTCTGTTCCCATAGTGTGACTATGCGAATAGATATAAACACCAACAACAACAAGACTAATACAAGTATTTGTTAGACGTAGACTTAGACTTAGACTTTACTTTATTGATCCCAATTTGGGAAATTGTTGGGAACTACTTCCAGGACTGCCCACATCCTCGGGGTTAAATTTGTCTACATCCGATTAAAAAGGCCAAACCAGATCAAATCAGGCTAAACAAGTTTACAGGTTTGAGTCGTAAACCCTGCAATTTGGTTCTACTTTAGCAGAGGCCAAAAATATTCTGATCACAGGATCCACTTTTCCTGGTCTTTCAGTCACATCTGATGGCCTTCATCAGGGGATAGGAGGATGACAAGTGAGAAAACCTCTGCTGATCAAGGCCGCGAGATGTATGAGAAAGTGGACCTTGCTGTCATAAATGAGGAAAAAACAAAGACATTTGGTTCAACCAGGACAAACAAGGCTAAACATGGAAAGTTAAGCAGGCAAACGTGAACCATTCCAGACTAACCCTGCTGAAGTCAGCCTCTACCTTGCTCTGTCGACTCCTCAGGTCCAAACCGACCATCCTGAAGACCAAACCAGACTGAAGCGAGAGAGGGACTGGTCTCTGAGTTTACCTCCCTCTACCTGTCTGACTCTACCTGTCTGACTCTGTCTGACTCTACCTGTCTGACTCTACCTGTCTGACTTTACCTGTCTGACTCTACCTGTCTGACTCTACCTGTCTGACTTTACCTGTCTGACTCTACCTGTCTCACTCTACCTGTCTGACTCTACCTGTCTGACTTTACCTGTCTGACTCTACCTGTCTCACTCTACCTGTCTGACTCTACCTGTCTGATTCAACCTCTCTCTCTCTCATTACTCAGAGTTCAGTTTGTCACCTGTTCACAATACCACCTGGATTAACCTACTCAGACTCCTGGCTCATCTTTCGTCCCTCTTGACAGCCTCATTTTGGACAGTCTTATTGTTTTGTTGTCTTCCAGCAATGAATCACATCAGACCATCTGCTCCTGTTCACACCAGACCTGAGCCAGCAGCTGATGAACCTGTTCCACTGAGCTTTGTCAAAACCTAAACCCTCTCTTCCCTGTCAGCTGTTTCAGACAGTCAGTTTTTCGTCAGTTTTCATCTCGAGTCCAGTAAGGAGATGTGTCCACAACACGTCCATCCAGCAGGAGGAAACTCATTTGGCTCATTTTCTTCATTTAAAAAAACTTCCATTGAAAATCTGCTGTCAATCAGTGGACTAATGAGTAGTTATAACTGTACAAGAAGAAACAGTTGTAGTTTTGAATGGGCTGGACTTACGTAGTGTGTTTCCACTCAAAGTGCTTTTACAGCCACTCACACACACGTCCATTAGCTGGTGGCTAAGTGGTACTCAGCAGCAGCATCGCAAGCGTGACAGCAACTTCAATATGTAGACTGCCGGGCCCGGGGATCGAACCCACGACCTTCTGATAACTGCTCTACCTCCTGAACCACAGCCAGTCCTCTTTTAGTCAATATCAAAACCATGAAAGCCGTTCAAATGTCTTCAGAAGAGTGAGAGAACACAGAAGCTGCAACAACAAAAGCAACTGAAATATAAGGCAAAGTGTCAGCGACAGCAGTTTGAGCGTGAGCTGAAGTTACGCCAAGTGTCAGTTTATGTTTACTGGCCTCGTCCTCTCACCTCATGAGGTGTGCGGTCCGGGTGGAGGTGTTGGAGGTGTTGGAGGTGTGACTGTGTGTGGCCACTGATCTGATCCTTCGTGAGGTGGACGATCGGCCCTCTGGAGCTCCGCCTCACCAGGTGACGTCGAACCGCCGGAATATCATCCAATCGGTGACCTGAGGGGGACCAGAGGTCAAAGGTTAAATGAGTGAATGAATAAACTTTAACACAGTTTCTTTAGAAAGAGTCAAACTGACAGCTGCTAGCTACAGGCTATGTTGAAAACATTTGTTTAAAACTGTCCACTGAGTCAACAGGTCTACGATTCAAAGGCCGGCTGTTCCACATTTTGGGGGAGTGTTGGCCACAAGTAGTTTCCCCAAAGGTTTCTGGGCGACCTTGGGAACAGCCAAAAGAGCAGTTCTGAGGGATCTTAGAGTTGATGGAGGATCATAAAATAGAAATAAATATAAAAGAGACGAAGCCATTTAGAGGCTTAAAAACAGGGAGCCAGTGTGGGTTTAAAGCAGGAGTTCTAGGATCCCTCATTGTGGTGTTTGTTAAATCTAGGCAGCAGCATCCTCATTGATCTGCTTTTGGCTGGCCATTACATCCAGCGTCGCAGCGGTTTTCTGCATCTTGCTGGCTCAGTCGAGGTCTAACCTCTGCTGCAAGGAGAGATGTCCCAGTTTACCAAGAACTGGATCCCTCTTATTTTTCGGCCAATGAGGAGAATCTCAGATCTTCATTTAGCTTCAGGAAGTTCTTGCTCATCCACACGTTGATGGCTGACGCAGTTAGACTGGGCAGGCTTTGAGTCACCTGGCTTCATGGACACATAAATCATCATGAAGGCATGTAAACCAAGTACGGTAAAGAGCCTCGGCCTTGTGGCACTGGACCACACCACAGGAAGTGATTGTGGTTTCCAGTATGTCTTCCCCAGTGCTGTTTATGGTTGAGAGCAGTATTCTGGGATTGTTTGAGTGATGATGTTCCTGTCTCATGTCACACTGCTTTACTGTATTTTAGTCACGGTTTTTTGTGTTAGAAGCGTGGTTTCATCTTCCCTCCGGGAGATATTTGAGTACACAGTGAGGAAGCAGAGCCTTCAGTCATGTTGTTCTGTAGCATCTGGGAAAAAGAGAGTATGAGCTCTGTCGACTCTCACATCCCTCACTGTCAGGTCAGCAATAACGAGCACTGACGGAGGAGGCGGCACAAGCCCATGGACGTGGTGGGAGCAGAAAGCAGATCTGCGACATGGAGCTGCACCCGGAAGGGTAGGTAACAGAGACGAACCTGGCTGGGGGTCTGGGTGAAGCAGGAAGGAAGGATTTCCAAGATGGAGAGGCTCCAGTGGAAAGGCACAGGGAGAATTCACCCGAACAAGAGTCCAGCGGTTTGGAGCACAAGATGTCAAGAAGGCACTGGTTGTGGATTTCGCTCCAAACTTCGGCCTGGGATCTTCCATCAGGGCTGTCAGGGCTTTGGTGGTGTCGGTGCCAGACATGGGACGGTGGTGTACGCAAAGCTGCTGCCAGCAGGAGAGAATCAAAGAGTTCCTGTCCTTCTCTTCCTTCATCGATAGTTGATATACCTCTTTCCAGGTCCAGGAAGACGCTCTGGTGCTGCTGCGAAGACGTGAGGGACGTTGTGGAACTCACAGCGTTATTGTCAGTGCCAAAGTCAGACCACCATACAGTTTCCACACTATCCAAAACCTGGTCCTCACACACACACACACACACACACACACACACACACACACACACACACACACACACACACACACACACACACAAACACTCTCTGTGGTCTCATGGGAACTTTCTGCAGGTTAACTGTGTTTCAGGCTCGACTGAACTTCAGGGAAGAATCAGTAAGACGAGACACAAACTTTAAATTGTCCAATCAGCTCAAAGACACAAGTGCACACACACACACGCAGGTGTGTTCACACTCTGTGCGCAGGTGAGCAGAGATTCAGGTTTCTGTAAAAATTAGATTTCCTCTGTGACACATTTTCTCATCATTTCTCGTTTTCTAGGAAATAATCGACAAACAGCCAATCACATTCCAGCACTGAGCGTCAGCTGACTGGTACAGTCCACCTGTCATGAAGGTGATCTGGTGGAAAACAATTGGTGATGAATGAAGTTCAGAGAACAAAGTGAATCATAGTATGATGACGTGTAAGAACTGGACCCTTGTTGCATTTCTGCCGATGTGAATTGAATAATATGAGAATGCAGCTTGTTATTAAGAGGAACTGATTATTGTTTCTTTCTGTTCAAACATGAAGGACACTGAGTTCATTTCCAGGGAGTCTGTCAAATTTTGTATTTGATTTATTTAGTAAATTGTGTGTCAATCATTACTAATGACCCTGCTTCTGTTAAATGAAGCTTCCTGAAAAGTCTTTTGTACAAACTGTTGTTCAGCTGAGTCACACCGATGACCTTCAGTCTTCTTCAGGGGTTTTATTAACGAGCACATCAGTGAATAAACTGCTCCGGCTGCAGCTTCTGCAAACGTCTTTGTGAATGTAAGTGGAGGAAACTACTGATGGACAGAAGACGTCCTCACACATTCACAGCAGGCATGGACTCATTTATGGACAGCTCTAAATGTATTCATCGTTAATCAGCAGCATCTTCTGTGTCTGAGTTCACCTGTTCGTGACTGTGTAACACCTGTGTGTCAGGTGGTTTGAGGAGGCTGGACAGCTTCAGTCTGTACCACAGAGGAGATGATGCAGCTTGTGCTCTTTCGCTGGTTGCATTTCTCTTGTTGACCCTCGTAGCAGCTTTTTTTCAGGGTGTTATACTGTCATCTCTGCATCTTCCAGTTTCCAGTGCAATAATGACAAACAGGCTCCCAAACAGAAACATACAAGCATCTTTGACACTGTTCAAACTTTTTCAAAAGTGTTTGTAGCTCAGGTGTGTTTCCATCAATTCCTACTGCATATTAAACAAACACAGTTGGTTGAATGCGAGTAGAAACGGGTGAGTACTCACTGAGATCAGTCTTCAACCTGTCAAACAAGAAACAGCTGAAATATCACAACCAGAGCAGCGACCGACTTCATGTGCGAGACCAACAGAGTCCTCCACCACCAGAACCAGAAGCACACTCAGTAACAATGGATAGAGGCTGTGGGCTCAGCGTGTAGGATGACGGCATTGTGTTCAGGTCAGCAGCCGCTTCAGGTCACATGATGAAGATCAACAAGTGACAGAAAGCTCTTTCATGTTGGAAAAATTTCCTTCATTTTGTCATTAGTACCCCGGTGCATGCTGGGAGAGACTCCGTTCTGTGACCGCTCCTCTAAAGAGTTACAGTTCCATAAATCAGTAGTTTCTCCGTCTTCTTCATGAAGGTAACCAGACGGAGAGTCTCCAGTCATGCTAGTAGCTCTGTGAGGCAGTGCTGACACAGTGTGGCGTTGAGCTAAAAGCTAACATCAACATGCCAACATGCTCTCAATGATAACGTGCTAACATGCTGATGTTTACCAGTGATGTTTACCATATTCACCATCTTACTTTAGAACCAGTTTAATTTAACATTAGTCAGTAGTAAACACAGAGTAACTGTGGCTGATGGAACTGCATTAGTTTAGCAAGTATTTGCTTATAAACCAAAGTATAAACCGTCAAATTAGTGTCCGTATTTTAGGTTTTAAAGTATATGTGACGAATAGGATGTTACACGTGAAAGTAAATCCAAACTATATGATAGTGTGTGTGTGTGTGTGTGTGTGTGTGTGTGTGTGTGTGTGTGTGTGTGTGTGTGTGTGTGTCGCGGAAGTCAACACAGCTCTGCACACTATTAAGACCACCACCGTCAAAGAAACGAATGAACTCATAGATGACACTCCAGTGTTCCTGGAGCTACCTGGGTTTAAGATCAAGAATGCAACATGCAGAGAGTTCCCCCATGGAGAAGACGGCTGGAGGGCAGGACCAAGAAAGCCAGAGACGCTAGTTGGCTAACAGAGGTGCAGAGGGGTGTCATGAGAGACAGGTCCTGGATGGACAAAAAGTATAACAAGATGTGCATCCGTAAGGCTTTAGAAACTACCAAAAAAAGACTCACAGCTGGGTGCTCGGTTGAAAAGGTACACCAGAGAAGCAGTGGCCAAGAGAATAAATGGCCTGTTCTCTAAAGATCCATCCAGGGTGCACTCTCATCTGCAAGGGAATGACAGCATAAGGACAGGCCCACCCTGAGCCGAGACTGAGCTATGCTGGAGGGGCGTATGGGAAAAAGAGGCATCACACAGGACCAATACCAAGTGGCTGGTGGCCCTTAGAGCAGATCACAACAAACTCCCAGAACAAGAACCAGTCAATATTATAAAGGTTAACAGCAGAGTCTCAGGCATGAAGAGCTGGACAGCACCAGGACTGGCTGAAGAAACCAATCGCTTAGTAGCACAAATGAGTAAGCTGCTAAAAACATTTACCCACCCAGAATAGCTAACAAATGGCCTGATCATGAAGGATCCCCTCAAGGGTACCACACGTTCAAACTACCGGCCAATAACCACACGAGTCAACACATGAGATAAACTCAGAAAGGCATCGGAAACAAAGCAGGGTCAAAGTGGCAGTTACTGTTTGAGCAGTCAGCAGCCAATTCTAGGATGAGGCAGACCAACCTGAGCACCACCTGGACTGTCTACGGGAGGGCCTACAACTCAATGCCCCACACACATACAAGGCTAACAGCACACTGATCACCTTCGTCAAGAGCTCACTGTAGCTATGGAACATGGATGCCAACTCCAAGACTGTTGCACAAGTCACCATCGAGTGCAGCATATGCCAAAGTGGCATGTTTAGCGGCTCTGGATACAGATTCAGAAGTGGAAGTGGAAGCATTATTTGAAGCAGGTTTACTCACTCTTGATGTCTTCCAGGTTGACAGACATCAGCGCTTCACCCTCGTCAGCCTCCTCAGTGGCAACGCTCCCTGTGATGCAGCCAGGTGAGAGGCCATTGTGATTGGTCGACATGGTGGGTAGGTCACTGTGGAAAGGAGGAGTAAAATGAACTAAGATGAAGAAAAGCACATTTTTGTAGAGGACACATCTGAGATTTAAAGGTCCAGACAGGGTTTGTGTTACATACCAAAGAGCAACCTCCAGGGCCGAAAAAGAAGCCAACATGGAAGTGCCAAAAACTGCTGTTCCTCAAATGGACATTTGAGGTTGCCTCCAAAAGCAAGTCAATCCCCACTGACCCATCAGTTATAACGGCCAACTTTACAGCAGAAATGAACATGTTTCCAGCCTGGTACAAAAATGGTTTAGGTCTCTGTAGCTAATTGTCCCGTACACAACAACAGTGTGAGGACGAATTTTTGTATAACTCATCAATTGAAATTATATTAAGGCTTAATGTTATGCATAATTATGGTAGTGACAACTTTGAGTGACAGCGAGCTGCTAGACTTCAGCAGCCAGCCTTCATTCAACCGCCTCAGCTCCACCACGCTCCACCTCTTTGTTCATGTTTGGATTAGCCCGGAGGAGGAGGAGTGCAGTCAGATGCTGCCAATGTGGTGACGGCCATCACTGAGCTTCACAAGGACTCTCCAGAACCTGAGGGTGATGTCCCTGTTTTATGCAGCAGTCTATGTACCAACCTGGCAGGTGTGATCCTTTGTCCCTCCTCTTCATCGTTCTGACTGTAGGACTCTCCTCCGCTCTCCTCTTCCTCCTGGTCTTCCTCAATGGTGGCTGCAGTGTTATAGGCAGAGCCTCTCCTATCCTCTTTCCTCCCCTCG
Organism: Chaetodon trifascialis; assembly: GCF_039877785.1. Taxonomy (NCBI): domain Eukaryota; kingdom Metazoa; phylum Chordata; class Actinopteri; order Chaetodontiformes; family Chaetodontidae; genus Chaetodon; species Chaetodon trifascialis. Next base: position 430,533 of record NC_092066.1, on the reverse strand, counting down.
TTGATCCTCTTCCTCCTGCCATCAGCAGGTGGTTTAGACAAAGGATGATGGACATGGAGAGAAAAGTGACGATGATCTGCATTAGGAAATAAAAAATAAATACTGGAATAAAAGTGGAATTCAACGATAATATTATGAAAGTAATAACAATAAGAAGGAAACAGTCCTCTAAGAACCCCTAGTACATCGTCAAAGACCCCATCATCTATTCTACCTTGACCTCTTGGAAAGACCCTCTGACCTCAACAAAACCCCTGGCACCACCAGAAGCCACCAGAGCGTTATCATACAAATAGGTCACTCCTCGAGAATCCATAGAAGTTCCTCCAAAACAACTCGAACCTCCTCAGTGATTCTTGGATTTCAGCATGAATTGCCAGGATCTACTTTTTCCCAAGGACCAAAGTAAGCTGCAAGAGAATTACCTGCAACAAATCAAACAATGAAAACTTAGACTAAAACTCTTCACATCAGTTTAGTCGACTTCTAGGGAGCAGCCCTAACTTATGTATAACTTCACTTCACAATAATAATGTAATGAACCCCTTGACATCCCCAAAAAGAAACCCCAGCCATTGTTCTCAGCGACCCCTCAAAGTTGCTAAAAATGGTGGCACCACTTCAAATATACCTTGAACCCTGCCAGAACCTCCATCAAAGACTCAATTTCCTTCAAAGGGCCTGGAACCTCTTCAAGGTCCCTCTTGAGTCTTTCTCAAGAACTACAGGCCCCAAGAATAAGGAAACACAGGAAACTGTAGAAACCCCCCTAGAACCTCCTGAAACACATGAACCTCTTGCAGAACCTTTAAAAACTCCAAAAGATGATGGAACTCGGTGAAAGACTTTGTGAAACTTTGAGGCTCCTCCTGAGATGTTCTCAAGACTTGCTGCTTCTCTCTTCTAATACCTCTCCAGAACCCTTACAACATCCTAAAGAAATTTGACGTTGATTGAAGACTGCTTGAATTTTGTTAACGATCCCTGATATCAGGTTTTGGTGTCTCACCTTCAAAGTCCTGCTCATCGTAGACTCTGTGTTTCTCTGGTGGGTTGCAAACTGCAGGACAAAGGATCTGCTGAAAACCCTGGACATCAAAGGCCTTGTTCAGGTCTTCCTCTTCATCATCACTATGGCAACGTGGAGGTGGAGACAGAGACTGGAGGAGAGGAGGTCAGGAGGAGAGATGAAGTGTCAAAGTACCACTGAGGAGCACACAGAATCTCCTCACCGGCAGTAAAAGTGTCGGTCCTGATTTGTTTACACCTGCTGAGTTCTGGTCACAATGTGAGTCAGACCAGTTCCAGATGTGGTCTGACTGATGTAATGATTTTCAGTGATGATGTTGTATGTTCATGCAGTTGTTAATGGTTTTGTAACAGCAGATACTCCACCATACATTTCTGTGTTACTGAATTACTTTGGTTTGCTTATCAATCTGTGCAGGACACTGTGATAAACCAGAGAAAATTCGATATATTTCAGTAGGAATCAGTCAACAAAATTATGGATTTGCAGAATTAAGTTAACTATTAAAAACAATAACAATATATTACAGTTTGCAACAACCCGGAACAACACACACTCATTTCAGTTCCTGAACGTCCCAGGCTCATTTCAGTTCCTGAATGCCCCCCATATGACAATGACACATCCGTTGAGACTCACTGCAGACAGACTAAAGGCGTCGCCAGGATGCAGAGAGCTTTGATCATGGCTCATGGCTCCTTCAGGGGAAACGGGTCAGTCTGACGTTCAGTACGTGAGTTCAGGAGGCGAACCTGGAGGACGAAACGCTGGAGGTCATCAGAGTGTCATGAACGCCGCTGGAAGCATTCACGGTCAGCGAGCAGAGACGATGGACTCAGTACTGGTCAGTACCAGAGAAGACGGTGTGTGCGTGCGTGCGTGCGTGCGTGCGTGCGTGCGTGCGTGCGTGCGTGCGTGCGTGCGTGCGTGCGTGCGTGTGTGTGTGTGTGCGCGTACATGTGCACAGTGACATCAGACCAACAGTGAGGTTCATATGGTTGAATGCCTTTGATCGCATGGTTACAGGTTGAACATCACTCCTCTCTGCTGCCATTGGTCAGCTTCACCAGACTCTGTGTCCCCATTGGTCAGTTTCACCTGACCCTGCACTCCAATTGGTGAATGTTACCAACACATGACACAAGTTGTGAAAGTTTAGCTTTAGCTCCATTGTTGTCTGTACTGTGAAGTTTCTGCTGCCTCTCTGCTCTCTGGTCTGTGATGGAGGGATTAATGGACGAGTGAACGAGTGACAGACTTCAGATTCAGAATTCAGAAAGGTCAAAGGTCACAGTGTCAGCTTCAATAATGTGAGTCTGATCAGGCTGAGGACATCCAGAGGACAGTGAGTCAGCACATCAGAGACAGAGGTGAGTCAGCACATCAGGTGTCTGCAACACTGAGGCCAACAGACAGAGACAGACAGACAGACAGACAGACAGAGAGACACTGAAACACCTGAACAGAGAACAGCTCCACCTTCTGGTCTTCATCAGTTTGAGGTCAGAAACCAGCAGACAGATCAGATCTGAGATCAGCTGAAACAGCTGAAACAGCTGACAGCTGTACTGAGGCTGGAAGAAGTACTCTGACTACTCCTACACAAGTACTGGCAATACCACAGTAAAGAAATACTGAAGTCTTGCATTCAAAACTGTAAGTAAAAGTTTAAAAGCATTCTATATATTATATAAAGAATACACATGTGTATATATTCAATTCAATTCAATTCAATTCAATTTTATTTGTATAGCATATACATATACAGAAGTTGTATACACATGTATTTCTGTTTTATATTAAGAATCTGAGTCTACAGATGAACAAGTTTAAAGTAGCATAAAATGGAAATACTTTAGTCAAGATGAAGTAACTCAAAGTAGTACTTTAGTACAGTACAAAAACTCAAGCCACATAATGAGAATCTGTGTCTGTGTCTTAAAAATCAACCTTGTTCTGCTGAGACTCGAGAAAAAGACGCAGCTTGAGATTCATGAGCTCAGTGTGAACATGGTGTCAGAGAAACAACTGATCTGAGTCCTGCTCCTAATGTCACTGTGTGTGTGTGTGTGTGTGTGTGTGTGTGTGTGTGTGTGTGTGTGTGTGTGTGTGTGTGTGTGTGTGTGTGTGTGTGTGAAACAGGAAGAGAGTTGGAGCCTACCTCAGCGTCCTCACAGCTCTGAAAGAGAGAAATTATAATGCAAAGACTGAGACCAACAGAGAGAAAGAGAGCAGAGAGAGAGAACAGGGAGGGGAGGATGAGGGAGGGAGGGGGAGGATGGAGGATGAGGGAGGGAGGGGGAGAGGAAATGGAAAGAAAGAAGGGATGAAAAGAGGAGAGAAGAGAAGCAAAGGAAGCAGAGAGAGAGAGCAGACAGAACGGAGGAAAGGTCCAAGTCTCTCTATAGAGACCTGACTGGCTGAAGGTCGCCACGGCAACCCAGCTGTCCATCAAGGTTAGTCCCACCCTCTGGCTGTCCACACACACACACACACGGTCATCACTCAGGTGGTTCTGAGCCCGTCCACTCTCAGCCTGGACCAATCAGAACAGAGCTGGTGACAGTCAGCTGACAGGAAACATTCCAAATGAACGATTCAACCTGCAGCTTCTGACCCAATCAAAATCAAGAAATCAGGCAATCAACCAGTGAGACGAGAACTCGATCAGTGGAGCACAGGTGAGGAGACAGGTGAGCTGTGCAGCTCTGACCTCTGACCTGCAGGTGTGCGTTCATACCTGGTCGGTGCGTCGAATCGTCGCTGTTCAGCAGAAACACACTGCAGCTGCTTTTATACTGCATCCCCCGTGTGTGTGCGTGTGTGTGTGTGTGTGTGATGAATTAACTCGTTAGCACAACAACAATTATCTGCATACCTTCACCTGAGTGTGTGTTTACATGTAATTATCTGTCACTGTGTGTGTGTGTGTGTGTGTGTGTGTGTGTAGGATGGGGGGGTCAGCGTGGAGGACACAGATGGGGGGTCACAGCCAGTGACCTGAGATGCTGTACGCTCTCTCTGCCTGTCTCAGGTGTGTCACCTCACGGCAGCTGAGGAGGCGAAGGCGGCCTCCGCAGCAGCTCCGTGAAGATGAGGCATCGCCTCCTCGGTCACAGGAAGTGGCGCCTCCGGTGGGCCTGGTTAACGCTGCGGCACACGGGGCGTTGGCCCTCTACACTACTGGTGACTGATGGTCAGTCCAGGTGGGACCACCTGTCCTCATCTCTCTTGTCTGAGCCGTATTCACAGTGAACCAGCCCAGCAGAGTCCAGGTTCAGCATGTTGAAAACCTGCACAGGTCCAGGGTGGGACGTGCAGTCCTGAGACCAGCAGAGGTGAGAGAACACAAACCTGAGCCCCCACAGGTCATGTTCCCTGTGTTGACCACCTGCTTCATTCCAGCACCTGAAGTCTATCAGGCGGTTTCAGGGACACCAGGTTCTAACACTGATCTGAAGTCAGCCTGACGTACTGAAGGTGGAGGGGCGTTCAGGTGCAGCAGGACATCACAGCACCTGGAACATGTCCACCTCAGCACAGGATCAACAGTTACCCTGACCCTGAGCAACAAGCAGTGACACCTCCTTCTCCTCCACCTCCTCCTCCTCCTCCTCCTCCTCCTCCACCTCCCCCTCCTCCTCCTCCTCCTCCTCCACCTCCTCCTCCTCCTCCTCCCTGTTTCCCAGGATGCTCTTTGTGTTGTTAATCCTGTTCGCTCAGCAGCAAGCAGATTCCTGTTTGTGGTGTCTGCTGCTTGTTTACTGTCATCACTCTGCTTTTATTCTGACATGTTCAGTAAACACGACAGGAAGTTCACCTGCGTCACGTTCTGTGGGAACCTGCCGAAACCTCTTATCTCCACACACACACTCACCTGCAGTCCAAAGGAAAACACGCCAGACGTCTCGAGTTAATTCACTGAGTGTCAACGTCTGTGTTCATGTACTATTGTACATGTAATATATGGGAGTACTACACAGAGTATTAGTAGTGTATATTCTTCTGTAATAAGGTGTAATTAAGATAAACTGAGAAACATTTAAATAAGTTTTCATGTTTTTCCACTGGGAGCACATTCATACTGAGAAAGACTCAGTGAGACTCAGTGAGGCCTGTGTGAGGGTTCACACGTGGTTTAGACTCCAGCTTAGAACCAGGTTTTGGTTTGGGGGGGGTTGATAAGAGCTGCAGGGTTTAGTCAGTTCATTGATGAGGTGATTGAACACAAATGTTTTTAATGACGTTGATTAAAACCATTGGCTTTTGTTCTCTCAGCTGTTTGAAGTTTTATCGTCTTCATCGCCTGAATCCCTGATGTTGGTCAGAACACCTGTGGAAGGTGAAAACATGTCCTACTGTAGAGCGCTTCGCCCTCTAGTGGCCATAAATGATCACATCCTGCGACAGGACAGAACAGCTCCCGTTGGTTTAACGCCGATTTATTTCAGGTTGAGCAGCAGCTTCAGTTTCTGACGGCAGGAAACATTTTTACACACAAAC